>NC_140374.1:15475000-15520000 GCF_054491055.1 Hypomesus nipponensis
GCCAACTTGGAGCGGCCGCAGCGCATGGCCCTGGCGTGACTCGAGTAGAGCGGGAGTGAGGGGGAAGGGGGGGGGGGAGGGAGACGAGCCTCCACAAGGAAGCCCGTGTCACGGGTTATGATTTGCAGCAATCTTAAACTGTTTATTTAGTTACTGGAGGAACAAAGTCGTGACGTAGAAGAGGAGGGCCGGTTGGTTGGGGATTAGGGTGGGTTTGGCCCGTGGCAAGCTCGGCCCGTGTCTGTACACTAGTGTGACTGCCGCTGTTTGGAACTGTTGCTATCATGTGAGTCACACTTATGACGAGGCGTCAAGGTGGAGCTGGGGAGAGAGAGAGAGAAAGAGAGAGAGGTTATGGGTAGTACCGGCCATGTTACCATGGGAACTGACATAGCAGAGTAGGAGACGGTTAACTTGTGGAAAATACCCATTTTCATGGGTGCTGTTCAAACACAAACACACCTTGTTTGTATATAAAGTTGTTCATCCAGAGTCCTATATGTATCCACACCGGCACACACACAATATTTAAGTCCCGATGCCGCTTCTCAGTGTCACAATGCGATCCCTCCTTCTGTAAATTGGAGTCGGTGCTGGTGTATAGACTTTTGTGTTTTTGTACATTTCTCCTATGTATTTATTACCATCCACAGCACTGCAGTTCCCTAATGTGAGGGAGTCGGCCTTGACAGAAAAGGACTTTGAGATTCTTCCAGCATGTTCTTCGAACAGGCAAAATGATTTATTGTCCCCTGCAGTCGAGCTACACATAAACGATTCCGCTACATTCTCTCTAAACTGTTCCTCTCCATAACGTGTTACATGTTATGAGAAAAGGAACAATCGGAAGTACCGTTAGAGTTATAAAGAAATTCACACAAACAAGCCAAGCCAATAACCTGTATGTTTTACAGCCAATAAAGAGCATCTTTTCTGTTTAACCCGCACCAGACTGCTGCAGTTTTTTCCCTCATCCCCCCCACATGACACGCTCCACTGCTGATCCAATGCTATGTGTTTAATTAGCATCTGTGGCCAAGGATTACGTCATAATTAGCACTGGAACCAATTAACATAATTCTCTTGACCAAGTGTGCATTTCACCGTGGCAGATGTATATGTTTGAGTGTGTGTGTGTGTGTGTGTGTGCATGCTCTAAGCGTGTGCTGAACATCTGTTTACATGAGCGTGGTGACTGGTGAGAAGCTTGCACAAACACATCCATGTTCTGGTGTGTTTGACAGGTCCTCATGAAGCTGCTGTTACAAAGGTGTTGTGAAGAGAGTTCAGGGAAATAAAGGATGGAGCCCCGGGCCATGTGACCTCTCACAAGATAGAGTCAAGACAAATGGGGGAATGTTTCTGATCTTGTGGGGCCCTCATTTCACCTCCAGGGAAACAAAGATGAGGTTTGTTGACCCAGGGGCATGGCAGGAGAAGATGCTAATGTAATTGGATGCAGTGAAATCCTGACTCCATTCTCCTAACCAGACCAATGTGGAAGTGCAGACCATATCTCACACCAGTAAGTCAGATCGAAAAGGGAGTTTACAGATGGAGGTTCACCAAGGGTTGTTTTAGGTGAGGAGCTTTTGAAGGTGTATCCCACAAGAGATGTTGGAGATTGTGATTACAAATACACAACTGGATCCTGTACTCTTTTCTAGTAGGTTTTCCTATCTTAGGCCATTCTCAGTTGTCAGGCGTTTATTATTCAGAAATCATTAACGATTCAGAATGATTATTCACATTCTTCCTGTGTTATACATAGTGTCGGAGCAGAATCAGTGAATTCCAATGTACCTGCTCCAGTAGTCATGACAGTACAAACGGAATAAACTTGAACTTCAGAAACAGAACATCATGTTCTTTGAGGTAGGAACCGTTGCTTTGGTAGCAGAGAGATATGTGTGTTCTGTGTCGAGGGTAGGAGGAGGGGAGGGGGTTAGACTGGTTTGGAGACAGACAGCGGAAAGTTGGGGTGCAGGGGGCACACAGGCAATTGGCAACCTACAGCTGCTCTCTTCCATGGGACTACTGTTCCTTCACTCATTGCAGCCCACACCCCGCCCGCCACCGTCCTGTGGTTACCACGGCGATGGAAGGTGACATAAAAAGAACGAAAGAAGGAGATTTGTATTTATTTTTTATTCCTGAAGCGCTTTCAACTGAAGTTGAAATCATGCTAAGGGGAACCATCTCGCAGACGCCGTCTAATCTCTTTCTTTTTATCTTGCCGTTGATGTGGAGACGATGTGGGAAGGTGTTGCTCAGTGGTAGAGCGTCAGCCTGCACATCAAGCTGTCGCAGGTTCAACCCTCACCCCCCCCCCCAGGTACCTCGCTTTGGATAAAAGCGTTGGCTTCATGAATGCATTGTTATTATGAACGTCTTCACCAGAGTCAACCTCTAGATATGTTCAGATGTAGATGTGTTTCAGATAGTCTTGTTATTTGGTCTGTGACACGTGTCATGTTTTTTGAAAAAGATTCATCATGTGTTATTGCCTTTTACCGAGCAAGCGCATTATCTTCCTCTTTCTCACTTTCCATCCATCAGCCAAACCAATCTCCTGTCACATTCTGCTATTCTACTACTGAAAATGTAATAGTGTATTATGTAATAGACTCCTCTCATGGTCAGCAGCCTATGCTGTGCTCAGGGCCCAGACAGCAGCTCCTTTGTAAAGATACAGCAGTTCTAAACCCTTCTCAAAGGAAGACCCCTTGATAAGAGCTGACAAGAGTCTGCACATCCACAGGAGAGAGAGAGAGAGATGATGCCATGTAGAAGCCTGTCTCACATGGTAGAGGGGGGGGGGGGGGCTAGGTGTGGGGTTAGGGGCTTGTGGGGTTGGAGGGGGTGTGGGGTTAAGGGTGTGTGTGTGGGGGGGGGAGGGGTGGGTGGCATTGGAGGGGGTGTAGGGTGTTGGGGGGTGAAGGTTTGTGTGTGAAGGGGTTACAATCGAGCTGGGCTGGAGGGGGGCTGGGCTGGAGGGGGGCTGGGCTTGGGCTGGGTGCCTCCTTTCAGGACCCTCCTGAGATGTCGGCAGCGTGAGGCTACTGAACCTGCAACCTTGGTGACAACCGGAGAGGCACTGTTGGCATGGATACCCCCACAGCAGACTCCAGGAACTACTGTGGATATACATGTTGCGTCCGTATTGCCCTGTGTTCATGATGTGACTGATTAACAGTCAGTCACAGACTGGTCATAGTCCTGGTTATTCTAAAATCCTGGTTATTCCAGAGTCCTGAATATGGTCCCAGTTTGATAAGAGTACTCATTAGAGAAGATCATTCTATTCTAATGTACTTGTTATAATAGTCTCGGTTGTTCTGGATTCCTTCACTCCACGTTGGGCTGAGCAGTGGGCTGTCACACAGTGCTGGAGAATGCCAGGTAAACCCAGCAGAACAGGTCCTGACATTTCACAGCTCCCCCCGTCACGTAGTGACATTTACCTCCCTGAGTGGAGGCTGACAATCAGGCAATCCCGTTATGCAGGGGAGGGAGGGTGGGTCTGGGGGGGTTCAGGGTGAGTAATGATAGAAATGGGGTCTGGAGGAAAGGACAGCGGGGTTTTGGAGTGGAGGTCGGTTTCAGGGACACACAGCACGGCATGTCACGTGACTCGGGCAGTTGCCATGGAGACAGAAGTGGGCCTTGATAGGATGACTGGTATGTTTTTGGTTTTTTTGGTGCTCTTGTTGCCGTCTAGATGTCCATCAAACACTTCTGAAGCTTGCAACCCATAGAGCATGCTGGAGTCGCAGAGCTTTTTTCCTCAAGACTCCTTTCAAAATACCTTCTCTCTGAATAGGGTGGATTACACAGTCAGTGGAGTGAGAGAGGGAGAGAGAAAGAGAGGGAGAGAGAAAGATAGAGACCCACAGCTGGCTCCTTGCTGTGATGTAGAGACAGTAGGCACTGGATCGGTCCAGAGACAAAGACGGGGGGGGGGGGGGATTTCAATAGAAAAAAGAGAGAGAATGAAAGTGAGAGAAAGAGAGCGATATGACCTCTTCCAGCCTACCCTACTCTGATGGTTTCCCTCCCTGGTACCCACCTGCTGGGCCTCCTCAGAGCAGGGTGTGCTGCTCTGGTCCTATCCACTCACGTCTGAACGGGTCCCGAAGGATCACAGGCTGGATTCACACACAAAATCAAAGTGGTTTCTTTGCCTTTTGAAGACTAAAGTAGATGCAGCTGTTACAGTTTCTCCGGTTCACGAGCAGTCACCAGACTGTTGAGCTACATGGCAACTGGACCAGAATAATTTGCAGTGTGTCTTTTTTAATGGAACTAGGTTCATATGTCGTTCGTTTAATAGTGCCAGTTTGCAACATCCAGACACACAGGCGTGCACACACACACACACACACACACACCTGGCACAGGAAGATTGATGAATAATCACGAGACTCTCAGGCCCTGACCTGTCCACACTTCTTCTTGCTTAAAATCGTTCTACCACCCTGCCGAAACCAGCAGTTCTGAAGAAGATACAAGGCTGTACAAATATCCCCCAGTTCCTCTTCCACAAACAGTCTTATCAAACATTTATTGTTTCCTGTTTCCTTGTAAGTCATGAGTGTGAGGGTGTTGTGTCAGGATGTCGTTGAGGGCGTGGTAGCATCTGTCGAGCGTCATCTGCACCTGTGTGCTGATGTCTGGAGTCAACGGTTTGTCTCGGAGGGCGATGATGACACAGGGCATTCCAGCATGGCTACACGGCAGACTGTGACACAGCTACTGTCCAAACAGGCCTGCCCTGCCCTCCCAACACCCCAACACAAGCAGAGCATTCTGCCTGACTGTTGTTGTAGCCCAAAGCCCAGCCTTTTGAAGCGGCCCAGTCATGCTCCCACGATACAGAGCTGGCTCATTCAGCCTGTGACGCTGTTGCATCAACCGGTCCACCCTGACACACACACACACACACACATATAAATACATCCACACACACCTATACACACAATGCCACATAACAGGGCAACAGGGTTTAAATGGAGCAGCGAAACCGTTGTGCGGTTGTGTGCTGGGTTTGCAAACAACCACACCAGAAGCACAGCAGTTTCGAGAGGAGCCACTCCCTATCTCTGTTCCTCAGAACGTGGCTGAGATCAAGGGCTCCATGTGCACCTCGCCCTCCCTGACGGCACCTCTTCCAAATGACCGACACCACACCAGCCACCAGTGAAGGAGAAGGAATCAAGGACGACAGCAGCCCAAACCCTTTTATATTCACCTGCAAAGCCCTAGTGTTTTGATGTCCATGGTGGATAGTGGATTTAGATTTGGTGTCACTTTTTATTTGATTGTTTTATGGACCTTGGTGCAACTTGCACATTCTTCATTTTACCTCGGGATACCGTTCATGATACTATTAATAAAACATAGTCCTGAATGTGCAGTTAATATCTGTGTTTACTAGTTGACTTCCCTCATGTGTTTGTGTGTGTGTCTGCATTTCAGTGTGAAAGTAAAAGCTTAAAATAAAGCGTTAACACATAAACAGTAGTTCTTGGCCCATATCCTTTTTTTAAAACACAATTAAATCAGTCCGACCATACCGTTTATTCTTCACCCAGTATTTACATTTTTCCCTCAGAGTCCACCAGTGACCAGTAACTACTGACAGATGCAAAATGTTAACAACAAGTTAACAACTTTAAGTAGCAGTACAAACTCCCTCTTCTCCTTGCCCCTCTCCATTTAATAATTGGTGGAAGCAGCCTTCTCCCAGGCCGGTACGTATATGGACATCTTGCGACGGAGGCTAGCCACATTCTTCCCAAGTCGCTGGCTCCTGGGGAGGAAAACGTACGTTGTCACACTGGAATGCTGAGGAAGTGCCGCTAGTCAGCCAGGCCGTTACCACAAGGAGACCCAACCACGAGGATGTCTGTGAATTGTGTGTGTGTTTATGTGTCCTCAGTAAGCCCAAAGAGAGCCATGGAAAGTCTTACAGCTGTGCTGAGTCAGCAGACTGATGTGTAATTGGGGGGGGGGGGGGAGGGGTTGAGGCTGCCTGGCACAGAGAGGTTCACCTCTGGAGCTTCTGTGCTACTCTCACGTCATCCTTCAGACGAGGCCAGAGAAGGCCACGCAGGAGCCCGGCCAACGGTTTGGTTACTTTGGCAACGACATTGCCAATGCTCACACACAACGGTCGCAAGCTATTCTTCTGTGTCTCTGCCTATCTCTTCTTGTCTCTCTTTCAACATCCACCCAGTCTATCACCCCACAGACAAGGAACAGTTCCTTAACCAAACTAGTTCCAAATGACACAGTTTTCCTTAGAAATATGAGTCTAGCATGGAAAGGATGCTATCATCCATTGCTTTTCGTCCTGGGGTTGAATCAGGTAAACGTGTAATTTGTTTGTGCACCAGGCTGTTATAATGTTTTGGTTTAGCCTTGACCTACCTCTACAGTACTAGTGCCAGTTTTGTGTGTGCTCAGGTGTTAAAAAGACATTATTCAGCAACAGCTAATAGTATTGACAGGCCCTGGCTGTCCAATAAAAGAATGGGCCACCTTTGTCATTTGTATCAGAGTTATCTTGTCATGAAGAAAAACTAGGCCACCCATTGTTCTCTGCAGGGCAACTGAACTCGGATGAATACTGTGTATGATCTAACTTTGTCCATCGGTCTCTCTTTCTCTGTCCATTTTCCCTACTCTCTCTCCCCCTTTCTCCCTCTGCCCTCTCTGTCTGCCTCTCACCCTTTCTTGTTCTCTCTCTCTCTCTCTCTCTCTCTCTCTCTCTCTCTCTCTCTCTCTCTCTCTCTCTCTCTCTCTCTCTCTCTCTCTCTCTCTCTCTCTCTCTCTCTCTCTCTCTCTCTCTCTCTCTCTCTCTCTCTCTCTCTCTCCCTCTCTCTCCCTCTCGTCTCTCATTCTCTATGTTTTCCTTCCTCCATTTCTCTCCCCCTCTTCCCCCTCAATCCATGTCTCCTCTCTAAACCCCTCTCCCTTCCTCCATCCTTACCTTTCCTCTCTCTTCCCCTCCCCCTGTGAGCGATTTGTATTATAAATTGTTTAATTTGCATTCCTAATGTCGGTCGTTAGATGTTTTATTTTGATGTTTGTGTCTGGCTAACCCTTGTTTGCCTTGTTTTCTTTCATCACCATCGAGTGAAAGCAAACAAAGATCCGTTACTATGTGCTCACTATAAAACAGGAAGTGACATGGGTGAAAGGAACACTGATACGGAGAAAAACAGGAAATTTGTGGTTGTGGTTCCTGTCAGGTAGTCATCCCATTTACCGTTTGAATTTCTTATCATTAAAGAGAAATTATAACATTGCCCTTGATGTATTGCTAGATTACACTGTGGGTGTGTGTTTTAACAATTATTCTCCTAATTGTCTACATCCTGTCTATTATGAACACATCTAACCATCTCCTCCACAGCTGTGTCTTTTTGTCAAAGCAACTGACTCAGTGTTGCAAGCCAGACTATTTCAGACACCAAACCAGGTAAAGGAGAACTGCTCTGAAACACTCACAATGACCCACGGGGAGTTTACCTTTCCATTGTAGGATGGTTTGGAGTTTGTGTGTGTTCCCACCATATATATTCATAGTAATTTCCTTATTAGCTTAATGGAGGGTAAATGGCTGTGGTTGTAATGTTTAGCTCTAAGCTTCCATTGTTTACATGGGTGGAGGCGTGCAAGCTACTTAGCGCTGATGACTGACTGGGAGAGGACAACAAGACACTCAGTTCTGTCTTGAACAGCTTGTGATTTATGTTTTTTTTGTGTTGAGTGGTCCTTGCAACAAACTATTTTATATCATTATATTTAGAATGTATGTATTAGTGTCTGATTGTATGTATTCAGAAACATCCTGTATGTTGTGAAGTATAGGACATTGTGTTACTGCAACACTCCTTCAATTGTTATAGCTTTTTGTTGTATTGTTGTAGCTTCTATACAAACGTTATCTTATACAGCTTGATCTTATCCAGAAGTATACTGTAATGAACCCGCATCAAGTATAAACTGGCAAGTTAATGAAATTATAAACAGGCATGTTTCAACAGAGAACACATTTTTATAAATGGTTGCTAACTCAACAAAAGAGAGGTGTCAACTTATTTTCCTCAAATATATATCTTAGAGAAGATCTTTGGTCAGATTTACAGCCCTGGTTATCTTTACTATCATCTTTTATAGGAATGACCAAGACAAGCCAGAGCTCTCTTTCTCTCTTTCCCAAGCTATTTTCCCTTCCGTCTCTACAGCCATTTCTCTCTCGTTCTCTCTGTGTAAGGAGTTCTTGACCTTGGGAGGGATCGTTTATGTGTAATTTAGTCATTTAGCAGACGCTCTTATCCAGAGCGACTGTCAATGTCTTCCTCTACTCCACATGGCCATGCTTGACCTTGTGTTTCCACATTAACTTCCTGTTCTTTGTGATGCTCAGTGTGAGACTTCGGAGGCCGAATCCCAATACTCCCCCTTACCCCTTCCCCTTACCCCTTCCCCTTAGTTTTGTGCGTTCCTGTGAGAGCTAGTGGTGTCCAAATACTATTTTTGAGCTAGGGGTAGGGCTAAGACTAAGGGATATACACACCTTAAAACCAAGTAAGATCGGGAGCTTACTTGAAACCTAGGGCTATGTGAATACTACACGACTGGCAACAATGGCAGCCAGATCATCCAGAGAGTCTGATAAATGTAATATTTTCAGCTTAATTAATTGATAAAAAAATTATGATAGTCTTGTTTTGTGTTATACACAGTCCTGAACATATATTTTTGTAACCATTTTCCTAATTGAAACGTTTCTAAAAATCGCTAGTTTGGTATGCTAATGTTACAGTGCTGTTTTGCACAACAGTCCCGCATTTCTTTGACTAGCATGTCTACAGTTTTAAACAAAATTCACTGCTAATGGAGTTTACTTATATCAGTGCATAACACTACTTGCTTTGGAGATATCGATCTGGCTGGATGACCTACCTGTAACCAAGTGGCGTTCCATTTCTTACGGATATGTATCCCTTACCCCTCAGTTTCGAGGGCCAAGGGCTAGGGGTAAACTAAGGGCTAGGGGTAATGGGCAAGCAGAGCGGGTTCACTCACCGACATGGCTGGTGCACCCACACACTATTACGATACTCACCAGGCAAACCGCTTTTTCACTTGACAAACCCAACGCCATTCAGATGATTGTGACTGTCGTGATTTCTTAAGGTGCTGTAAAAAAACGTATTATATGGCTGTCTTTGTGTTGTGCTGATTTACCTACTGCCTGCTGAAATGCCGAATGGTATCAAACAGCCGTGCTTTCTGCTGGTTTGGCGATGTGGTCAGGGAACCCTGTCACAGCATTCCCCATGTTGACCAAGTGTGTTTATTTTCCAATGCCAAAGTGCATGTCAAAGACGGGAGACAACCATTATCAAAGTCTCTTCAGAGAAAGATCAACCCGCCCAGGCTACGTTTCTCATGGAGATAGCACGGCCATGTTGGAAATGTTCCCCATGGCCGGCTGATACCATCTAGCATGTGGTTGCAAGTCAATTCCTGCTTTGTGAACTAAAGCTGGAACTGATCATGTTGACTGCGAAGGTTTCGGTCATGCTTGTGTACAGTAAACTCTTCACCGTCGCTTTGCAGTCTGTGGTAACTTCTCTCCTCAGAGTCCCTGGGTGTGCTATCGTCATGGCTGCTGGTCTGACAGATCGCCCCGGGGTGTGACAGCGCGGGGGGGTGGGGGGTGGGTGGGTTGGGGATACAGAAGCCATGTGGGAGACCATGATGGGTCGCTTTGTGAGGAGCGGCAATAATCGTACATGCAAAACCCAGCGGATGAGAGGCAACCGAGAGAGGGCGTGGGAGGGGACAGAGGGAAAAAGGGACAGAGACAGAAAAAGACAGAGAGAGGCTGTGAGAGAGAGAGAGAGAGAGAGAGAGAGAGAGAGAGAGAGAGAGAGAGAGAGAGAGCGAGAGCGAGAGCGACAAGAGGGGGGGGGGGCAAGAAAAGCAGATGAATTGAATCATGGAGTGGGCAGCAGTGAACAAAAGACCAGATGCGCTCTCAGCAACTGTTGCTGTCAGGGCTATAGAAACAGAGAAAAGGTAGGAGGGGGAAGGAGGAAGAGGACAGTCAGCAAGACAGAAGGAAGGTGAACCTTCCCAGGCAAAAAAAAAAACTGTTTAAGCAGCCAGGCACAGGAAGCAAAGGGTGGGAGGGAGAGAGAGATACAGACACATAGAGAGAGAGAGAGAGAGAGAGAGAGAGAGAGAGAGAGAGAGAGAGAGAGAGAGAGAGAGAGAGAGAGAGAGAGATGGTGGGAGGGAGCTAGAGTGGGCGAGGCAGGAGGGTGTGTGCGCATGAACCACCCTCTTCCACTTCTGCTTGTGACTACTTCTGTTTGAGTTCCCTTCTCTCACACAGAATATAAAAAAGTTGGACAAAGTCTGTTTTAGCTCCATTTGCCACCAGACACCAACAGCTACTCTCTCAGAACACGGACTGTCTTTTCTTTTTTTTTTTACTGCTCACTCTCTCCCTTACACACAATATCTCCCTCTCTCTTTCTCTCTCTCCCTCTCTCTCTCTTTCTCACACACACGCGCACACACGCACACACAAACCGAACCTCATTCCTGGCAGAGAAGACAGGACTACAGGAGAGACCATACACACCTCTTTCTCCTCCAGTTACTCACCTAGCCATCGCCAGACCCTTTGCCCAGGATGTGGACTCTGCTCTTGGGGGTCACCTTTGGATTTCTGGCCTCTTCCAGTTCAGAATCAGCTCAAGGTGAGGGGGCTCTACCTCTGCCCAGCGGATCGCTCTTTGTCTGGGGCTTATTTTGTCTGGTTTCATCCTGGATATACTCTTCTTTGTTGCTGGATTTGATGGCGAGACAGTCTTTTTTCTTCTCCCTGCTCAGTTGGTAAGACAGGTTGTGTGAGGTTGTGTGTGAGGCGCGTGTGAGGCGAGGTTGAGGGAGGCTGTCGTCAGGGGGAGTGGGAGCCGGCGAGGCAGCGTGGTCTGCCCTCGCTCAGACATGCTCACGTCTGGGAGTCTCAGAATCCTCACAGCACAGACACAAAGGAGACAGCCGCTCACGCGGACTCTCTCTCTTTCTCTCTCTCTCTCTTGCACACACACACACACTCTCTCTATCTCTGTCTCGCTCGCACCGTCTCTTTTCCCTTTCTTTCTCCTTCACACACACACCGGCGAGCGGGTCGGGAAAGAGAGCAGTGAGCCGGCGGCAGACAACAGTTTCTGCTCACGCCTGGTCTGGTTGTAGAGGTTGTGTCTAGCCTGTGTAGCCTTCAGAAGCCCTCTCTGTGCTGTTCAATCGGGGCAGACAGCAGAGAGATAACACTTCACCGTAGCGCTATGGCAAAGCCGCTCCGCCGTTGTGTCCAACGCTTGCTGCGCTCACGGGGGAAAAAAAAGAAAGAAATTCATCAATCATTCCACCTTTCCCACTCTCTTTCACTCTATCTGTCTCTCTCTGTTTCTCTCTCTCTCTCTCTGTCTCTCTCTCTGTCTATCTGTTCTTTGTCTTCCGCTCCAACAGGATTTATTTGGGTTAGCTGGATAGGATTTGTAGGCTCGGAGCAGCATATTTCCCAGGTGGAGAAGTTGGTGCTGAATCGAGCACGTCCAGATTAGGTTGGATTAGTCTGAGAGGGAAGAATCTTCCGGTGTGTCTGTCTGGCTCTGTGCCAAGGCACAGTTAATAGGGAAGCTGTGCATTTGAACGGTTTTAAAGATGAACAAGCAACTAGCTGTGTGGCTGTGAGTGTGCACTTGTGTGTGTGTGTGTGTGTGTGTGTGTGTGTGTGTGCCTGTGTGTATGAAGTTTTTCTGTGAGCTGAATGTGATTACATTGCCCCTATGTTCTTCAACACATGTTACCCTCTTGGTTTGACCTCAAGGCATATACCCTGTAAAAGAGTTGATAGCTGTGTTAGCGCGTGTGTGTGTGTGTGGGGGGGGGGGGTCAGTGAATGTGTGTGTGCGTGTATAGGACTTATTTGTCCTGAAGTATCTACTGTATAAGATGTTTGTGTGCGTGTGTGTGCGTGTGTGTGCGTGTGTGTGTGGTGTTGGGGGGGGGGGGGGGTGTAATTGGTTTTCTGGTGAGTGGTGTCCTGCGGTGGTAGCTCCCTGTCTTGCCCAGGCCTGGTCTTTGAACCACCCTCTCCTCCCCACCCAACACATCATTAAGAAGGGCCTGAAGGACATCGTCCATGCAGTCCAGACTCACATGTAAACCAAGATGGGATTACTGGAACGGTTTACTGGAACAACATCGCTCCTCTGACCATGGACCCAGCCAACATGTGGCCCTGTAAATGACCAAAGAAAACGGCGGCCTCTGAAATGTAACCTTCAACCAGAATTAAATCACATATCTCTCTCTCTCTCTTTCTCTCTCTCTCTCTCTCTCTCTCTCTCTCTCTCTCTCTCTCTCTCTCTCTCTCTCTCTCTCTCTCTCTCTCTCTCTCTCTCAATCTCTCTCTCTCTCTCTCTCTCTCTCTCTCTCTCTCTCTCTCTCTCTCTCTCTCTCTCTCTCTCTCTCTCGCTCTCTCTTACAAGCTTTCTCTCCTGAAGACAACATGTCTCAGATGGAAACCTTTTGAAGCATTCCTGATCATGGGACACAAAACACCCGCTACTTTCGAAACATTCAGGACCATCCATAACCTCCTTGTAAGAGAGGTGAGACGAACTTTGCTCCCTGGTCTGTTTGTTTGTGCAGGCAGGCACAGTTGGCTGGGCTCCATCTCTGCCTGACTCCTCAGAGCACTCCAACCAGGCTGTCATGTTAGAGGAGGTCTGATTGATCAGGGTCCTGAGTCCAGGTGTGCACGGACCAGCTATGTCTAGCACACACACTTACACACACCCTTGCACAAACGCACACACACACACACACACACACACACACACAGAGCATGCATGCCCTTACGCACACATGTACACTCTGGTGGGTGCACACACATACATGTCCAGCAGGTCTGTATGTCTCTGTATTTTCTCCCATGGTGCAACAACCCCTCCCCTAACTGCCAGTGTCACATTTCAAGGTGAGGGCTGGTAAGGGGCCCTCAAGGACTGGAACCAGAGCCTGACAAAGAGGGCTTGTGCCTGGGCAGGCTGGGGGGAACGTCTCCTGCCATCGGAGACTTCCAGACACGTGTTTGCCCTCTCCTCAACCATTGGACTGTTCCCTCCACCACCCACATTCATACTCGCCACCAGCCCTCTCCCAGGCCTGGCCTCGGGCCTCAGCCCAGGTCTGGTCTCAGCCCACCCCCTGGCCCCTGGCCGAGCCTCAGTCCAGCCCCCAGGCCCAAGGCCCAAGCCCAGGTCCAGCTACCCTTGTTCCTGTACAGCACCTCAACGTTGATTCATTTCTCTCCTCCTTCTTGCATTCCGCCCCCCCCCCCCCCATCTCCAAGGCATAGGGCCCCATCTCTCACGGAAGCTGATCTGCATTTAAACTGATCTTAAACGGGGGTGGGGGGGGCAACTCTCATATTTCAGGTGGTCTGCAACTCTGAGATTGCTGTTAAACCTATTCATGACAGTTTAAAGCCTCTCTGTGAATCCCGGTCTCCCCAGCAGCCAAGCCAATGCCCCCCCCCCCCACCACCTCATCCCTCCTTCTCCTTCCTTGATACACTGGAGTCTTTGTAGACTGGGCAACGCTCCTCCACACAGTTCTGTAATGTATACACATCCTTAATGCATGAGACGAGCCCAGCGATCTCCAAAGCCCAAAATCTCCAAGCGGAGCAGAACCAGACTACATTATGCTCCGATACTGAGGCCGTGGTGAAGTGCAATTCTTCATCTACAAAACTGTGCATGCAAAGAGGAAACATTTATGTGCGTTGACACAACTATTTACATGTGTTTCCCTTCTTAGATGGTTTTAAAGTAGCGAGAGTCAAGTCTTGTCCAATTTGCTCGCGAGATCCGATGTTGAAAGTCATCGAATGTCAACAAGAACACCCTGTAACGCACCCTCTTTCAAGAGCATTTGAGAGGCGAACCCTCTCACTGCCAAGTCTTCAAAAACACACAAAAAGAATAAGCTTTGATGGAGCAAGAGAGGGAGGGAGGGAGGGATAGAAGGAGAGATGGGCTGGAGGAGGGGGAGCGAGAGAGAGTCCTTCAGGTGACTTTGCTCCCGTAAGTCCAGTCTCATGTTTCACCTGCCCGCCTTGTCTGTATGTGGAACCGTGACGAGCCCGGCGAGGGCTCACCAAAACACGCATGCTGACTCTGCAGTTTCAGTGGGGCCCGGAGAGAGGGAGGAAGAACAGGGATAACATGGGACACTGCATCAATGTCACACTGACGGTCATGGGAATTCTCAGTTCCTATGAGAACCAGACAGAAAAGATAATCCGATAAGGAAATATTCAACAACAGCATGCTAAAATGATTCTGTCAAACCACGTTATGGATAGTGTTGGACTAGCTTAGATTTCTGGGAAAGTACAGTCTGTACGGAGAGAATGAGAAAGAGAGAAGAGAGAGACAGACGGAGACAGAGAGACACAGAGAGAGAGAGAGAGAGAGAGAGAGAGAGAGAGAGAGAGAGAGAGAGAGAGAGAGAGAGAGACAAGGAGGGAGAGCGAGAGGGACAGAGGTGGAGAGAGTGAGACAGGGACAGAGAGACAGCGAGAGGGGAGGGAGGAGAGAGTGAGAGAAGCTTGTTGATTCCAAGGTAAGCAGCTGGGGGTATTGGCATGTGCTGTGTAAAAGCTTTCTCCCCTCCTCTGTACATTCAGACTCTCCATGGTCCTCACGGCCCTTTCTACTCCATTAAATGACAAAAGCAGCTTTAGTCAAGTCACCGCCTCGGACTAGCAGGATACGAGTCTTTATAAAGCAGCACAGAAACACTCTCTCTGCATGCTAATGGCAACAGCACCTCTGATTCATGAGACCTCAGTCCTTTCAGCGCAGGACAGGCTGTGTTCACTTTGATCCCTCGACCACTCTGCAAGACCTGGAGTTGTTTTTCTTCTTTTCAGGGACATTGTGGTGTGTGTGTGTGTGTGTACATACACTAGTGTGTGTGCGCGTGTGGTTGTATGTGTGGGTGTGGTTGTGGGGGGTAGGGTTCCATGTGTGTGGGAGTATGGTTGTGTATGGATGTGTGTGTGTGTGTGTCCGGGGGGGGGGGGGGGTGAATGAGTTGTCATTTTTGGGACGTTTATTACACCAGCTTCCTCTTGGGCAGCCCCACATCAACCGTCACCAACGGCTGTACCTCATCGACCTCCGTTTATATTCAAATGTTCAAGATGCCATGGTTACACTGTGCTGCCTGATAAGTAGGGAGATTCTGGCACTGCCTTACCTGTGTCAAATCATCCAGTTTAGGAAATGATTAACCAATACACAGTTTAGGAGGACATTAACGCGCCTCCTGAGTCTTGAACAATTGGATTATTTGAAATTCATCTGCACCAATAGTGCAATGGTTTGACTCACATGCTCATGACTCGCATGAACACAACTTCATGGTTCAACATGTTCAAATATGATGTGAAATACAGAGCGAGAGAGAGACCGACAGACAGACAGACTTACAGACAGACAGGTAAAACAGGCTGACAGATAGACAGTCACTGGGGTGTACATCTCAGACCTGAGGGCTCCCAGCATGTGGTCCCTCTGTGCCTGGGGCCTGTCTACTACTGCTCCACAGTGAATCTTTCACTGGGCTTGTTTATTTCTGTAACTATGGTAACACCTCATCAACAACTGCAAAATTAGATAGTGGAGGCATGGTGTGATTTCCTGTCTGCGTGTGTCACTTTGTGAACATGATACAGATAAATGAAGGTGATAACTGAATTGACTTGTGTCGGTTGTCAAGCAAACAGCTCATGCAGCAAGCATGAATCACAGGACATAAATCATAAAAAAACAGAACTAGTGCACTTCCTCAGAACCTAATAAACGCTTATTCAATATTTGAATATTTGAACTGGTTAGCCCCACTGCATAATGTACAATTGTTGCCTGTTTCACTGGAAGGATATCCATTCAGCATTCTAATGCAGAAAAAAATGATGCTGTTCTGGGTCTTAGAAATCAGTGGTTTGAAAATGTTTTAGACTGTAATGTGTAAGTATGTCTCCCATGAGATATGTCTGCTGTTGAAGCTTTGGGGAAAGGTATGGACATATTAAGGGGAGCATGTAACCATGGAGACAGGGCAGAGTCATGGTCACATGAAAAAAATGCTCACCAGAGACCAGACAGAAAGTCACAAGACGGATGTGCAAACTCAAATACAAATATTCACCTGTTGGTACTGTGCAAAGTAGCAACACCCCCCCCCCCCCTTAAAATGGTTTTCTTGTGTGTGTGTTTGGGTGTTTGGGTGTGTGTGTGTGTGTGTGTTTGGGTGTTTGGGTGTGTGTGGGTGTGTTTGGGTTTTTCACTGTTGAAACAAAACGTTTGTTTTGGATGGCTTCAGGGCTGAACAGTGCAGAGGAGTGATGTCTGGGTCTGATGTCTCAGTGATGTTCCTATCTGTCTCATGGTGTTCCTGTCTCTCTCATGGTGTTCCTGTCTCTCTCATGGTGTTCCTGTCTCTCTCATGGTGTTCCTGTCTGTCTCATGGTGTTCCTGTCTGTCTCATGGTGTTCCTATCTGTCTCATGGTGTTCCTGTCTCTCTCATGGTGTTCCTGTCTCTCTCATGGTGTTCCTATCTGTCTCATGGTGTTCCTATCTGTCTCATGGTGTTCCTGTCTGTCTCATGGTGTTCCTGTCTCTCTCATGGTGTTCCTGTCTGTCTCATGGTGTTCCTATCTGTCTCATGGTGTTCCTGTCTCTCTCATGGTGTTCCTGTCTCTCTCATGGTGTTCCTGTCTGTCTCATGGTGTTCCTGTCTGTCTCATGGTGTTCCTATCTGTCTCATGGTGTTCCTGTCTGTCTCATGGTGTTCCTGTCTGTCTCATGGCCTGAACACGTTTCACAACCAGACATCCATCTGCATCACAGCAGAAACGCCTGATGAACCGACTCATTTAAAATACACTACCTCATTCAGTTCATCTATGGTACAGGCTCTGTTTCATTGTGCCATTCATATGCCTCTCTGCATGTGACACAAGACGGGATGAACGCAGAGGAAGTCATTCGGATGTACAGAATAGCTGCTTCCTCTCGCAGACAAAGATGGCTGAGAATAACTTCAAACAAAGGCCCGCTCCCACAACATGTGATTGAGTTGCTGTGCGGAGACCATGGGAGGAAACTGATTGAATCAAAGCAGCTGGCTCATTGTACGAGATATGGATGGTGGGTGAACGAGGAGGCGGTTGAGGCGGGGATGGGTGAAGGGGTGGGAACGGGAGGTGACATTATGCCCCCTCCGCTTCCTGGAAGCAAAACGCAACCGTGGATGAAGCAAGGCCGCAATGCACTGTGGAATCGACGAACAGGCAGTGTCTAACACACGTAAGGTTGGGGTGTGTACATCCAAGAGGTGTGTGACACACATTGCTCAGGGCTGTTTATGTAGAGGTGTCGGTTTAGTGCTGTGGCCCTTTCCCACTGTGTGAATGTGACCAGGCTACCAACCACTGTCTTCCATCTGTTTGTTTGTCTGTCGCTGGCCTTGCTGTTGCTATGCACCGTGTTTTGCTAACACATGCCCAGCCTCTGGCCCTCTCCCTCTCTATTGACGAATAAAAAGAACTCTCGCCTGAGGGCCGTTTTACCCAGAAGTTACAAAATGGCGACCGTGAAGCCAAACTTGTCAATTGGCTTCCAAATGTCACCATGCACAAAAGGGAAATACCGTTTCATACTTTCTGTGTTAAGTTTTTTCTTCCTTTCCTTTCCCCCTGTCCTCCCCCCGTCCTCACCCCCTACCTCCCTTCTCTCTCCCTTTCCTTCTTAGCAATGATGTCTCGTAGCTGCAGCCATGCAAGGGTGTTCCATGTGGAAGGAGCACATCGCTACGCACTGACCTTTGACCTGGCCATGGGGCTGTGTGAAAGTCTAAACGCCACTCTTGCCAGCAAGGAGCAGGTCGAAGAAGCTCACCAAGAAGGCCTGGAGACCTGCAGGTGAGGTCACCCCGCTTGTCTCTATGACAACCACATGAATCCATTTGTTTCCATTTGCATGTCACATTGCTCAATATTTAGGACCTGCTATGCCAAAAATATATAATTATAATGACAAACAAAAGGATTTTACTATCTACAATTCCTGACGATCGAATCAGATGTGTCATCACAATCAAAAACTGTGGTTTGATAACATCAATGGTGATCAATTATGTCAGTTAATTAAAATATAGTTCACACACAATCAGCCTTACATCTAATGCAAAAATAAAGTACAATACAGCACAATTTTTGAAAACCATTGTAACACTTGATATCATAATAAACAATTTTTTAATGGACACAGACACTTGAAAAGGAAACTTGTAAAAAGCATTGCTGACAATTCTGTTAGGCAAAACAAATCTACAATGGCTAATCCATAGAAGTCTGTAGAGAAGTCACTTGCTCTTTTGTAATGTGAAATACTTCTTCTGTAGGTATGGTTGGATCAGCAACCAAAATACATCCATTCTGCGACACAAGGCACATCCTAACTGTGCCAACAACGCGACTGGTGTTTTCTACCATCAATTCCCAATTGACAATCTCTTTGATGCCTATTGCTACGATGCTAAAGGTGAGCCATATATACTGAAGTGTAATAACACTTTATTTAGAAGTCCCAGTAGGTGGTATAAGCTGTGTATCCAAAACACTTTATAATATGTTGCTTTTCTTTAGTCCTTTGAGCTAATCCATGTTGATGTCATACTGTATGTACATTGGAGAGAGGACAGTGTGACAGATAAAGGGCACACCTGGAATGTTCTTCTGCACGTCAACACTTTATTCGCTGTGTCCACAGCCGACCCAAAGAAGAACTGTGACCAGGCCATGAACCCGGACTCCACCGGACCTGACAGCCTCGGCGGAGAAGAACAGTTTTTTTCTGACGCTGCAGGTGATCATCCTCCTCATCCTCACTCCCTCATCCTCAGTCGTCACGGTCTGTTTTCTGGGTCGTCGTCCTCTTTGTTTCCTCGACACTTCCTTGCTTTTCCTCTTCCTCAGTTTTTTTCTTGCTCCCCGTATTTGGTGAAGGGAACCAGACAAGATAAATACAACGCGTTTTCTGCGTCAGAAGACTACTATTGTCCTGCTGACAGGACTCATTTTGGAGTTGACTGTTGACGCTAGACAGGCCGACAGGTTACATGCAGTGTATGTTTTGTCTGTCAGTGAAAGTGTCTGAAAAAAAACCACAAAAGAGGAGCAGGATCTATTCTAGACAGATCATTCTATCATCCAAGACTCGACGAGAACAGACAGCTTAACTACCATTCCTCAAACAATGCAGGGAGGGCTTCAGTAACCTGGATCACAATGGCTCATGTCTATAGAGCAACAAACCACCGGCATCCAGAACCACCCTCCAACCCTATCCTCCACACCCATCATCCAACCACCAGTCTCCAGCCAAACTCTCCTGCCCCCCCAGCTCTCCCATCCTCCAGCCCCACCCTACACCTCTACCTCTCATTCAGGGTGCGGTGGGTGTTTTTCCATGAGTTGTGCCATAAGAGCCCATGTATTCTGTCAGAGTCAGGTCCGCTCTGGAGTGTTCATGCTAACCAAATAGCAGTCGGCCAATGTTTAACGAATGAAAGGAATGACTGGTTTGTGTGTGCGGATGCATGTTTAGCAGGTGTGAGTGACTGTTCTGTGTCCTCTCACCTCTCACCTCTCACTGTACATGAATCTCCTCTTATCTACTGTAGAAACAGGGAAGAACCCACATAGACGCTGATCCCCCTACTCCCCCCCCCCCCCATACACACACACACGCACTGCCCCACAAACATACTGTCACACTCACACATACACTGCACAAACAATCCAACTCCACCTGCAAACAAACCACAAGCATCCCCCACCCATATGCAGGCCCGCTTCCTTTTCAACCCTGGTTATTTATTAATTTACCACACTGGTATGTGAGTCGGTATTTCACTGTAAGTGAGCATGAGTCCTCAGTGATGCCAACAAGATTGAAAAATACAGCTATATTCTCAGTTTTGGGTTTTATTGGATGGATATCTTCTGCATTATCATTTGTCAGTTCATAAAGTCGGGTTGGTGTGAGTTTTCACGGGCAATGTGAAGACCTGTAAACAGATCGCCTTCAATCTAATAAAACCAAGAATTATGTCATCATTAGATAAAGAAATATGAACGAAGATAGCCGTGAGATTCTCTACCACTGCGAAAAGAAAAAATAAACATTATCAAAGACCTATCTAGCCAAGCAGACATTAACAACTGTCATAAATATCCCACCTGATAGCTAATCTTTTTCCAGATTGATAATATGTCTATTGATTGACTGTAGTTGTTTAATTCTGGTCTGTTTACCCAAAGTAAGTTTCTTGGTTGAATACGATCCTCATGCTGACAGGCTGTAGCCATGCATTGACACTCATCTCCTCTTCTCGTCCAGATGACACCACTCAGCAGCCTGGGGACCTGGAGGATATGGAGAAGGAATACATCCAGACAGAGACCCCAGACCTGGAGGATATAGAGAAGGAATACATCCGGACAGAGACTCCAGACCTGGAGGATCACCCAGGGGCTGAGCCCACCGACCAGCCCGAGGACTCGCACGAGGTCCATCTCGAACACGCTGGTGCCGACCCCACTCTCGACAGCCAGGCCACCACCCTCACCCCAGAGATGGAGACCGAGGATGGCATCACAGCCCCTGAGGCCATCCCTCCTTTCGGAGGGGACGAGGACTTAGCCCCGCCCGAGTCCACGGACGCCGGCCCGGACGCATCCGTGGAGGAGACGGAGGGGGCTTCAACAACGAGCCCTGTTGGGGAGGAGGAGCAGGCTGGAGGGAATGAGACCCAGGGGGCCAGTCCCACGGGAGAACCTGGACTGACCCTGGAGGACACCACTGGCTCTGGCATGCTGCCCCCCACCACCGAGGAGGAGGAGACCATCACGGTGACACCTGTGGAGAAGCCAGCTGGACCACCGGAGCCCACAGCCGAGGGAGGGAGCATGGAGGAGAAGTTGGAGGCAGATGAGGAGCAGGAGCTGATGGTTGCAGGTGAGGAGGTTGCATGTTTAAACTTATGCTTCAGGGCTTTTTGTGATGTGTACACTCTAAATGCCAACTCTAAATGCTAAAAGCCCACTATTAAAATATGACTTTCTTCTTAACGGGGTTAGTGATAGTTAGAATAATGCATTAAGTGGTATATGATTACATAGGCAAAATACTGGTACTGTTAACATAGCATAGTTGCCCTTAGATTACAAATAGAATGAGATTTGAGATTGTAGAACTCTACAAAGAGTAAATGTTGATCTTTAGCAAAATGTCAATCATTCTGCCATTGCATAAGGTTGAACTAACATCCTTTGCTTGGTCAGAAAAAAGTCCCCACCTTATAATGTGCTTCCTGGCCAGTATGAACAATTAGTGGAAAATGGAACTATTAGTGGAAAATGGTTTTAAACATAATGGTATCGGAGGACTAAAATGTAAATGTCACACTGAACCTCAGATATTTTCCTATATGATACTGTTGCACCAGTGTGCCCAGCCTTCACAAAGTCATCACAAAACTGTACCCTGGTCTGTTACCACAGCAACGGATTCAAATCTTCAGAGCAATTCATCATTTTTAATCACAGGCGTCACACCATATTGCCATCGGCCTTTCTGACAGAGCACAGGCTTCTCTCTCAAAGCAGCCTATCATGTCACATTTGATGAAGTCTAAAATGGAAAGTGTTGCTGTTTGCTTCTCTCTTCTTCTTGTTTTTTTTGTCTCACTCCATCCACACATCTTGTTATTGGTGCAGAACATATGAGGACACATTTGTTTTGTCAGAAATAGTACGCCACAATTACATACGAATACTACAGGGGCAAAGACAGGTGGAAAGTACAGGAACAGCAAGACTGTAGTCTGCATCCCCCACAAGCGACAGGTTGCCGCTCAAACTTGAGAACGTTTTAAAAGACTCAACTCGCCCCCTGGTGTTAGAGGGAAAAATTGTTTTATCAAACACAAACAATTAGACGGATAATGCACAACCTTGCAATTACACTGATGTGCAATCCCAAAATAATTAATGAAATTGCACTGAAAACCTAACAACACTTTTCGACTTCTTCGGATTTCGACTTACTGGGCCTTGAAGTGAGATCATCTGCTTCTCATAGAGGCACAGGAAGTTTACTGAGGAAGGAAATCCTTTTTCTGTCACCATGACACGAGACAAGTAGACGGTTTGGCTTCTGGGAAGACTAAGACAGATCACCTCTTGTTCTGAAGATTTTCATTCTTGCACATCCTGAGTGTAAAGGAGCATTCGTGGACTCCTCTGTGGAGCGTGTTTGAAGATGTTCAAACATCTGTTTGTGCAGGAGCAGGGAAGCGGAGGAGGGAGGCTGGACCAGAGACTGTCACAGTTTGACTCTTCCTCTCAACTCACTTTTCACATGGCTTTTCATCCCCTGAGAAAAATATTGAATATAATACAGAAATAACACACTGAAATATAATACTTTTAAAAAAATATTACATTTATATACAGTATACAAACAAGTACAATGGCGCCCACAGCCACAATCCCGCCAATGACCACAACCTTTTCATGGCATAACCTGACACTTCAAGCTCTACTTTAACCATTCCCATGGACTTCAGTTGGGGTCATCCAGTTAACTTTGGGTTAATCATTTCATTAAATCCAAACCTGTGCACCACTGTGCACCACTGAGTTCCATATTGGACCTCAACTGTGAGGAGTGAGGAAACCCAGAATGGCTTCAAACTTGGCCTCTTTTCTCTACCCTGGTCTCACACATGCAACACACAGGGGAGAAGGTCAGCATCCTGAAACGCTGCAGAATCACGCAACATGTTTAGCCTCTGGGAGATTTACCCTCATTGTTCCTACATGACTCCTCTGTCTAAAAACAGAAGCTTGTAATTAGGATTTCACGGTAAATAACAACCCTGTTGGTCTGCATTCAAGCACCTATTCCCCCCCCCCCCCACCACCACCATGTAGACAGGGTTCCAGGAAGTCAGAGCGTAAGGCAGATACAACATCCACGCTGCACATTCATCACCCCATGATCATTTATCTATCTAGCTGACAGGCAGCTTTGAAAGGCCTGGTGTGTCTCTGACAGCAACAGACCCATCACAGACACAGGTCATTAACCTGGATGTTTCAGTTCAATGACTCGCATGTGACTGCACATCACGTTTGATTCTTTACGGGGGGGGGTCCTGACGATGAGGGCGGAGTCAGCCTGTGAGTGAGTGTGTGTGCAAGAGTGTGCATGTGTGTGCATGTTGTGTGTGTGTGTGTGTGTGCGATAGACTGTGCGCGCAATCATGCATTTGTAGTGTGCACTGAAGTCGACATAAACAGCGCAGAATCCACTCTAGCATGCTGACAGTGAACGCGTGGCAGATGACTGATCTGCTCTACCCTGGCTGTTCCTCCACAGCTCCACCAAATCCCAAAGCCGGCAGGATGGGACCAGGAGTGGGACCCGCACCTACAGCCGCGGGGCAGCAGGGTGGCTCAAGTGAGGATCCCCCCGGCCACATCCCCGCCCCCTCTCCACCCCCACCCCACGACACCTCCACCCCATCCCCACCCCCCACACACACACACACCTGTCTGATACTTGATTGTCATTTGTACTTTTTCTCCAAAGCATATATATATAAATATATTGTGTATAAATCTATTCCGTTGTCTGCCTGTCCCCTTTTTCTGCAGATTGGGTTGTGGTCATTGGCGTGATCGTGGCTGTGGGGGCCATTCTACTTGTTTGTGCCGTTATCGCCAAGCGAAATAGGTGAGTCTGGAGTCCCTCCCATGTGACTGCCCCCTCTGTCTCTGCATGTACATCAGGTACATGTTGACATCACATTTGACATTGTTTTTCCCTGAGCAGACATATGTATCCAAATGACACACACATAGGGCATACAGAAACTACAGTTCAAAAATAAGGATCAGAAGGGGTAGTTCTAGCACTATTGTGGTGGTTCGAGTCAAGAGATGGTCAGAAGGCACAGTGCGAAAATAACCCCTTAACTATACAATATCAACTCAACCAGTCCAGTGCGGCAAAAAACAGCAAAACATGTCATATATTCGTCCCCTCAGCTTGTGTGGGAAGCAGCAGTCTCTGATGATCTCGTCCAAGGACGCCAGCGAAGGCAACGGGGCGGCGTCCTCGGTGGCCGGCTCCCGCGCCCAGGAGCGCGAGCAAGAGATGGTGACCCTGATGAACAAGGAGAAGATCCAGGAGAACGGGAACACAGAGGAGTTCACCGTCATCACGCTGGAGGAGTCCCCGGAGAAGGAGCAGCTGGCGTGAGGGGGGGGAGGTGGAGATGGAAGGGGGGGAGGGGGGGGGGGCGGGGGAAGAGGGGTGGCGGAGAAGAGGTGTGGGTGTGCGTGAAGGGGAGAGAGGTTGGAGAGAAGGCGAAAGAGGTCATGACACTGGGACAAGACGTGAACGAGAGACAGGCTGGCCGGGACCGAGATGGACACCTGGGACTGAGACTGCCTGGCACCGAGGAGACACTGAACATGCCAACTAAGGTGTGTTTGTGTGGGTGTTGGAGGGATGGGAGGGAGGGAATGGTTTGAGGCTTTTATGATCGAAATACTTATATCGATAGTTATATTGTTTAGGGCTGGAGTTTTGCTGTTCTGCCTACCTGTTGCAAGGCATGGGGTCCAGTACTAACCATTGGTTTTGGGAAAGTAGGCCTCTAAAAGCAGGAAGTACAGGATTTCACTGAAGTCAGGATAGTCACCATTATGCTGGGTACCAAACCAGACTAAATAGTGCTCTGAAGCCCAATGAATGACTGGTTTGAATGGCTTGATGTGTGTGTGTGTATGTGTGTGTGTGTGTGTGTGTATGTGTGTGCACAATGTGTGTGAGAGGAGAGAGGATGACACAGGGGCACAGAAGTGTGGGTGAAAAAGATTTAGGGGAAGGTTTCGCTCTAAAACATTGCTGATAGGGAGTATCTAGCAGAATCCTTCCCATTCTCAAAACGAAACACACAAAACAGCAGCAGCCTCCGAATCTGGTGGACAACTGAGTTGTCTGTTAAAGAGGCTTTCGTTTAGTTTCAATGTGTAATCTCTTTGTTATTTCTCATTCTTTTATTACTCGGTATTACCGTAACCTTGTGTACATTTCACGTCTCCTGTGGATTGGGATTGGATGTTTATTCTTCAAGTAAACTCAAGATGTCACTCTCTTAATTTATGCAGTTTGAATTCTCTTTTCTGTTTTCCTTTTGATTGCCTATGTATATACTGTATGCGCTTTAGAAAATGCCTTAGCAATAGCTGTCAATCATCTTTTATTGGCATTTAGGTGCCATTTGATAACATTTAAAAAAAAGAATGTGTCATATTAAACGCAATGCCTGAGGCAACAATTGTGATTTTCAGTAGAACGAGTGGATGTTGTATAAATAAGCTTGATGTATAGCATACATACAATGTGCATCCTGAAACACATTTAGATGACATGAAGGACCATGGCATGAGCAGTCATGTTGAGTAGGGTGCAGGGTTACATGGATGATCTGTGTGTTCAAGAGCTGATCTAAGATCTGTTTGATGTCTGGGAAACACACAATAAGCACACCAGTCCTTTCATCCTCTCATGCTGGGGGAAACCATATATATGTCTGTGGGGGAAACCTGACCGTACAAGCTGTCACTTTTTTTTCAATTTCAATTTTTTTCAAACTCAACGGTTGTTAACTGTAACCCATAGCAACCCATCTGCCATCTGGAGGAGTAGCTCCATCCATGAAAAAGCGCGGTCGGCAGTAACGATAGAAGGATGGCGAGACACTCGGTCATGACGATAACAGCACCAGCACACCACCAGGAAACACCTTAGAGGTAGTCCCTGTCTCCTGCCCTTGCCCTGCCTTGGGACCGATGTGACAGGCCACGACAGGCAGCTCCAGGGTACTGTCCTGGCGCTGATCCGTGTGCCTGCAAGCCTTCAGCTCCACACTCACGCGGGGCTGCCCTGGTGATCCTCACCGCGAGCCCCTGCTTTCATCGTAGAGCAATCCATTTGTATGTGTGGGTATTGTGAAATAATATAATGTCCATATTTTGTTCTGACAGATTGTTTATGGTTTTACACTGGGGCAGAGACGCTTTTGGCATTTCTTCCCCACCTACGGTATTTGTTTTCGCGTTGTACTGTTTCATCCTGATTCACTCATCAGTCAATCAATCAAATTTAGCAAACTTATTAAACTAGGTGAGCATAACGACAAATTAACAAATGATTGTTAATAAACCCATTTGTCATGGTTCAAATAAATGTGTATAGAACAGATGTTATTGTGTTCATTCAGAGAGCATGCATGTGTAGGTTATGAGTGTATGCCTGTGGGAGAGAGAGAGACAGAGAGAGACAGAGAGAGAGAGAGAGAGAGAGACAGAGAGAGAGTCAGAGAGAGAGAGAGAGAGAGAGAGAGAGAGACAGAGAGAGACAGAGAGAGAGAGAGAGAGAGAGAGAGAGAGAGGGAGAGAGAGAGTCAGAGAGAGAGAGAGAGAGAGAGAGACAGAGAGAGAGTCAGAGAGAGAGAGAGAGAGAGAGAGAGAGAGAGAGAGAGAGAGAGAGAGAGAGTCAGAGAGAGAGAGAGAGAAGAGATAAAGAGTGGTGTGAAAAGGGAGGTGAATAGATTCCCTGCCGCTGCTCTGGAGCAGGGAGGAGGAAGTATGGTTGCCATGGTATCCGGGTCATGATGCAAGAACATTTTAACCCAGGCAAGACAAAGACGCCAGACGGCCATTTTGAGGATTGAAAAAGGGACGTTTCCTGTATTACAAATATCTACACAGAGCAAATGAAGGTGGAACTAACATTTTCATTTATTTAACAGATGCTGTTATCCCTAGCAAAGTACACAAGAGTATATAGCCATAGAGCAGTCATAGAGACAATAAACAAGCACTGAAGGTGTACAGTTCTATAGTACTATAAGAGTACTACAGTAATTTTACATGATATATGGTAGTTTTAAAGTATGTTATTAAGTGTAATCATATACAACATAGATACAAAGAGGAGTGACGTAAATGTAAGTGCATATTGTGCCCTTACATAGTGATATAATGCAACATGTATGACAAAGATTAATTCACTGTCACGCCCACCCAGCGTTAGTCCGGTGTGGGTGTGATCTTGTTTTGGTTTGTTACCCTCACTTTCCTCAGTTGTGGACACACCTTGCTGTTGCTGTTCTCTCCCCGCACCTGACACCAGTCACTCATCGGAGCACCTGTCAACGATCAGCTCATCAACCACCTACAAAAACCAGCCCTGCCTTCCTCTCCCTGCCGGATTGTTTGTTTTTCTCTTAGGCCAGCCCGGTCTGCCTTTTTGTTCATTAGATAATTAATTCTGCACTATTTTCCACTTTCTGCGGCTGAGTCCTGTCCCCAACCCTGACATTCACTGAATAATATGTGTTTAACCAAGCCGAAATAGCTCAAATACTCAAGTATCGTTGATACTGTATTAGTAGGGTCTACTCGGGATTGACAGAATGATATTAGAATATATTATGTGAACATATGGCCATGCTGGAATTGTTATACTGCATATTTGCTGTGTTCACTTAGGTATGACAGACTTCCTGCAAGGCCCATTTTTTATTTTTGTGAACCGCATTGCCCCATTTAGACCACTCATTGATTCCTCCATCTCTTTCTTCCTGTCTTCTGTGGAGAGAAAAAAAATATCATCAGGACAAATATGTTAGACATGGATATTACTCTATTAAATGAGATATAAAGGTAAAGCACATATAATGGAGAGAACATTAAGGCTCATGCTCACCAAAATGAGAGTGTAAATGGTAATGTCCTGTCTCTCTGGACCTGCAGACGGAATTCTTCTTGTTCTCCCCACAACAAGCATACCTGCCGTTCAGGTAAGCCTGCTTGTGGTTGATAATGGTCTCAAACTCGTGCTCCAGAGAGTTAGCATTCACCTGGGCCACATGCTCCATGCAGTGCATTTTTCCATCAACGCCTCTGATGTTCTTAGACCTTCCCAGCAGTGTCCCATAGTCCTCATAGAGCACCACAGTCTGCCATTCATACGTGATGTCATCAGTCCCCAGGAGGTGAGACACCTCGTGGATGAGGGTTCCTGGCTTGGAATCGGCACACAGGTTGTCTGGGGCACTCCAGAAAAGCTCGCACAAATACACATTGTTGTCTATCACACCTGTTCTGACGTAGGCAAAGACATCGTAGTTCTGAGGGTCTAGATCCTGTCTGAACTGGATCTCCTTCATGGTCTTCAGCAGGTCTGTGAGGAGCTTCTCTGTAGGGATGCAGCAGAATGTATAGGGGTCCACAGGGTCGGCGCAGGAGTAGCGGTAACTGACAGGAAAGCCATAGAACTTCTTCTCCAGAGCATCCTGCAATATCTCTATGGTGGCACTCCTGGCCTGCTCTGCTATCTCCAGCCTCTCCCCACTCAACTCAGAGACGGAATCAGACATCTGGTGGCCCTGAAAGAAGATTTCGACAACATGTTCATGTTCAGATATAGCTTGGCCAGTTTGGCTTCAGTGGAAGGTGCAGCTCTGATGTTTCTGTCTGGTTTCTTTCATACGCTCTCTCTCCTTCTCTATCATAATCGCCCTGAATGCATGTTGTCCATTTGGATATAACAGAGGCTCCAGAGAAGAATACACCATCATTCACATCTGCATCTTTCCACACCCAATAACTACAATCCAGTCCCACACTTGATTCCCATCTGCAAATCTCCACATAAAAGTACTGCAAACCTGACACCAGTTGATACACAATTTACCTGTGCAAGTTCAATTTTCTCCACATTTTCCTCATTCTTCTTCTTCTCCCTTTTAGAGACCAGTTATGTGGCACTTTACAAAATCTTGAGTGGTGGAAAATGAAAGTAAACATGGGTGTGTCTTAGATAGTGACATCATATTTTCTCAGTGCCAAAGTGTGTGTGTGTGTGTGTGTGTGTGTGTGGGGGGGGGGGCTTTTCTGGGTGGCTTATACTCTGTATAACTCGAAACAATCTCAATTGTATGCCTGCGTCTCGTCCATTAATTGTATATACTGGGACATTATCCCTTATCCCTCACCGTGAAAAAGGGTTGAAATGCGTGCGAAATACAAGGTGTTGCGTGAGAAATAGCTGAAATGCGTGAGTCTCACGGCGAATGCGTGAGACTTGAGAGCCCTGGCTACTAACCTTTAAAACAGGAGATACGAATACAGATACTCGATGTCAATTTCACTTCAACTAATCCAAGCGGCGGGTCCTACTTCCTCAGCCACGATCAAAGAGGTCTCCACCACTGACTAACAGATGGACTTCAAAATAGTCCCTTTCTATTTTGTATAGTATTTTGTAAGTATTTCTTAAATAAACATATAACTACGTTACAACGTGTCTGTTAATTTTGAGTGCGTCACACAGTCCTGTCACATCTGCGAGGGTTTGACTCATAGACTGTGGAATTAACGCAGAAAAATACCGGAAGACTCGTCTAGTGTTAAAGAAAGAGGGCGTTTTCCGTCCCGGGTTGGCCTGACGGTGTTGAACACAGCAGTAGTTTAAAAATCATAGTGTTTTGAAGGGGTTCTACTGCTTTCCCTTCTTTGAATGTTTTTCATGTATTACCTTACTTCTACCAATTCTGTTTCTATATTAGTTGTTCTGTTGTTTGTTTTGTGGTTCTACCTTTAATATAGAATATGTAGATAGAGGTCCGTGAGCTTATGGTTAACACAATTTTTTTTTTTTTTATGACGCAATTTCCAATGCCTTAGTCGCACCGAGGCAAATACCCGTTGAGGTATTCCTTTGTGTATTTCCCACTGTATGTGTACGTGGATACCTGAGAGGAAAGGGAAAGGGCAGTAATAATTACTGGGCATTAATTAGAGATCCACCACAGAGACAGCTCATATTCAGCAAAAGGCTTCTGTAAATAATTAATATTTAATTTAATTTTAATATTTATAACAAATATATACTTAATGTAACAGTCATCAGATAAGTCAAAATCCTTGTATTTGTTTTACTGAAAGTAAAGACAGACCACATTTAGTTATGAATCCACGTTTATTAGTTATCATAATCGTATATGTACACCAAAGGTACAACACTTATTGATATGTATGAACATACTTTTATGGATACCACAGGTCTGGTAAAGAAAAGAAATCATGTATTTTTTGTCTTTATTTCATTTTTCAATATTGTATCTTCCCCACATACTCTCTCCCCTTACATCGCAATGACAACAACATGTTTACAAAGAGGGACGTCTCTAAAAATGTGGGACAGGTAGGTTGGAATGGAGTGAAAGAGGTTATCAGGTCTACAAAGGAGTTCTTCAGATAGACACTTCTGTTGAGGACAGATTTGAAGATATACTGGCTTGCCCTACAAACACTGGGCTAATCAATTTCCATTAGATTGGAACTTTCTATGTTTAGTGTATTTGTTTTTGTGTGTGTGTGTGTGTGGCAGGGTAGAAGTACAGCGTGAACATGATTAATTTGAATAAGTATGAAGAAAAAAGAGCTGGAAAGTGTATACTGATTTACTGTCACTGAGGTTCTTGTGACAGTGACTGTGGGGTATCATGGCACATTTGTATAGTGGAGTGAGTTGATAGTCTAACTGTGACGTGAATGTTTGGTGTACAGTTAGGTATCCCTATCTTGCATCAGTAACACAAGGTTCATACAATACAAGACACAAGATGGTGGATACTAATGATACGTTTTACTTCCTCTCCAATAGAGAATCAAGATGGTTTCGGAAAGGAGATTTATGGCCTGAGGATTATTGTAATATATTGTAACAGGCTTTGCTCCAGACATTTGATTACATTTGATTCTGAAACCCTACTAATAGACTGTGCTAAATGCATCAGTCTATTTTACATACTTGGTAAACTGGACCTTTTCCTTTCATGCAAACCTGATCACATTCCCTTTCCTAACAATACATTGAACTCAACACATCATCCTTCCTGTCGTTAAATTGGAACTTTCCCTTCCTTTCTCTTGTTGCTTTCTCCTTTGCTTCAGAATCACTGTAATCTCTGGGACATTCTGCATTGCCATTGAACAGAGCAATTATATATATTTATGTACAATGAAAATGAATGCACATGACTTATATCTTCATTGAACAAACATTCAAAACGCTTACATTAGATAAAAAAAAAGATATTTATATATTGATGTGTGACAGGTAAGTGAGACAACTAGCTAACAGCTATTAGAAAAAGAAAAAAAAAACAAGCAATTTAATACACATTTCTTTCTATACATTTGATCTATTCTAATTTTTTTCAGAACATAGATGATATATTTTCTAGAGGATTACATATACAATCACAGCGATGCGACTCTATTTCTACATACTGTTCCATGTCAACGCCCCCCAAAACAAAACAAAGCATTTGTTACCTACAATATATACACAAAGTGCAAGGAGGCACTTCAATATCATGCTTTTAAGATAGTGGTGCAAAAAATAATCATTTTCATGCTTCTAAAACTGTGAGTTTGAACATATAGTGGTCCAACACTCAATCCCCCATTGATGACACAATGGTTCTCTCCTTACTAGAGAGCTTCTTCCTGAAGGTCACAAGGTCAAAGGTCGGGCTTTGGGAGCCGTCTGGGCCAGGGCTGTGGTTTGCAGCTTACTGATTTCCTGTGATAATGTGGTGAATGCCGTGACCTTCCAGGTTTTGTGTTTGAGTGTGTATTTAACAAGTGCATGTATTAATTAATGTGTGTGTCTGAGAGTGAAAAAGGTGGGTGAGTGTGCGCTTGTTTGCGTGTCCATGAATGTGTGTGTGTGTGTGTGTGTTTGAGGTGTGTGGAACTTTGTGTTTATATAATTAATTATGTCCATGCAGCTTGCACAGTAGAACACCACAGTGTGCTGTGGTGTCGAGACGCACAGCTTGTAGATCAAGCTCAAAAGCAACGTGGCATTGTTCTTACTAAAGAAGTGTTCCGTGTTTTTAAAAGACAGTGCTGCTGTAGAAATGTGTGTGTTAAGATTTCTAGTGTTACTTTAATCAACATTATCATGATGCTCAAACTGGCTACACGGCTCTAAGTTTACATCGTCAAGGCAAGGATGTCATTGAGCAAAATCAACAAAACGACACGAGAGAAGGAAACAACACTGATAAACAAATGACATCCACACCTGCATCATAACTATTCTCACACAGACACATGCGCTCCAAGAAAAGGATTGGCAGATAGTGGACTAGCTTTGAGTGTCTGTGTGATTTTTATTTAAGCCATTTGGTTCCATGAGAGGGATAGAAGTTCACTACCTGAAAGCTGGCAAGTTTGGAACCGGTGTTTTAGGTGGCCGTTAGGCTGCTGGGTGTGTTGTGGCCCACTCTTGGTTGTCAAACGTACAGCTGCAGCATCCAGGGTCAGAGAGAACAGTCTTAAGCTCTGGTGTTTACGAGGCAATGGTTGTTTTATGTGAGGAAGAACCCACTTAAAGGCTGCATCAGAACTATGAGTACCCTTCCATGGGATTGGACCTTCATCCAACCACTATCGGAGTTGGAAAATACTGTCCTTGTACCTGCTTTTTTTTTCTTTCAGTTTTTGTCAGTTGTCTGGTTGTTTTGTGCCACTTTTTCAAGTCTTAGAAAATACAGTACCAGTCAGAAGTGTGGACACATTGTTCCATTCAATTGAATAGGAAGGTATGTCCAAACTTCTGACGGGTACTGCTTATGTTTGTGCTTAATAATAATAAAGGAAGGCCAAGGATAATTGAGGCTGGAATGTTAAGCTTGTCAATCAACTGTGTGCTTATCCTCATAACAATATGTAATAAAAGTATAGATTACTTTTAAATAATTGAGTAGGGAAACTCCATCTTCATCATATAGGTGCAATATATACAATACTTTCTCTTTCAAAAATAATTAGCCAGTAAACAGTCAATTTGTTTATAGTCAAAGCTTACGGATTCAAGTTGTGCACGAGAAGGCAATAGTAAACAGGCTTTTCGAGAATCTCTCATATGGAAGTAAACATTTTCGGGTTATGATATATTATCAAACATGTCCTCCTTGCTGAAGAGTTGATGATAAGCCTGAGTATCCAATGTTTTACTTTATGGGGCTCTTCAAAAATGCATTTATGTTAATTCTGTAAGACCATTCAAAGGGTGGTGAATGCATGCATTTTGATTGAAATTTCTTTCAATCTTACTATACCACAAGTGCTTTGTCAATTACTTTTTGTTCAAATGGCAATTTATTTTAAGTGGCAATAATTAATTTGTGCAATGTTCTAATATTTGTCTGTCATAAATTGCAATAAAATTGTGCTATCTTCTTTTTATTTGGCCTCATATTATTATAAGTATTCAATCAGAAAAACGAAAAAGGACATTCAAGTGACTCTGATTTACTGTATTAACATCTGGGGACACTGTAGGATTCCCATTACAGTAGTTTAATATTAAAAGTAGTCCAGTGCATAAACCAGGCAGGGTTCTCAGTTCCATAATGGCTCATTTTGATGAGTTGAAACAAAGTAATGAGAGACCCACAGTTCAAGGGTTTAGGTAATGCATGGATTGTGCGCAATGTAGAAACCAAAAAAACAGTACTAATCATCGAATAAAGTCATGGAGGCGTTTCAAAGGCCTCTCTGGGTTGATTGATTTCATGTCTGTTTGGTCCCAATAGGTAAATTGGTCCTGTTCTCATCAAAACCCACACACACATCCATTCAGACAAACCACACAGATACAGCATGGCAACACTGAAAAATTACCTTCCCGTTACAGTAGACACAACCAAAAGACAAAAGGGCGCCATTATCATATGTGAATTGTGCTTGTGTTTTCCACAGAACGTGTGGTTGTAGAGTAAGCATCAGGATTCCCGTCCTTGCTATGTGTCTCCAACTATTCCATCACCCTGATGCACCCAAGGGGTTGTGGGATATTGGGATATTGTACAAGGGGAAGGGAAGATAGGAAGGGTCAAAGTGTACTTTGTCAGATAAAAGGGGCTCTGTGGTTGAGCAGCTGCCTATTGCTGTGCCATTGGTGCTGATAATGACAAGCTTGTGATGTACCGTAGTGACGTTTAACACAGGGAACCTGTCAGTCTTCCATGACTCCATATCAATTATTCTCAATCATCTTCTGTCACTCGAGTGACAGGTTGCCTGTATCAAACTGAAACCTACCACCTGAATGACTGCTGTTTCTGTACTGTTTACCATTACATTAACCCTCCCGCCAGGCTATGAAAGCACTGGCTCTGTAGAAACAGACAGCATATTTATAGGAATAATTGAAGTAACAGTTTGTTCTCTCTTCACTCCCTCCCAAGCCTTGATGTCCATTGTGCAAGTGTTTGCTACATAGCACATTATAATACTCTAACAGGCTAAACATACCTCTGTTATCATCTCACTCTTAAGTGAATTAGTATTAGTTGTCTCAGTCAGCCAGATAGACGGTTAGAAACACTGTAAAAGGGACTCTTAAAATAAAATAAAAAACTACATAAAAAAAAACATTAGTAGTTCTGTTTGCGTGTTTTTTTTTTGTGTGTTTTTTTCCCACTCTTTTTTGACTGGATAGGAAAGCTTGTGGAGCTGGAGATCTGTGTGCTGGCATTATTCACGTTTCCATGGTTCCTCCTCAACAAGCGTGCACTCCGCAGCAGAGCCGTTTGTGGCCGAGGTTACCTGCAAGCAGTTAGCAGCACATCTGAACACAGGCTCCACAGCAAAGACAAAATGCATGTGTCATGCTCTCCATAGTTTGAAGCAATGCAAGCCTCCTGTAGATAGACTCAGTGGTCTAATTACACAACATGTATGGAAGGATCAAGACATCAGGGAGACCTCGACAGTCACGGATGAACATGCGTGCGATGGCTTGGAAGTCTTAAGAATGAGCAATGGCACATTTTACCTGAGGAACCACAAAACGTCAATGCGCACTGGCAACACATACAACCGGTAAAAAGAAAATCATACAATTGCAAAATAGATAACAAAGTACAACAATTACAAGCTGAGCTATGGTTTAGTCTGTGCATGTTATTTGCAAGGCATTCTACAATGGTTTGCATCTTTAGATGAATGTTAGGGTTATACTCTACAGCTAAAACATACCAGCAAAAATATTGTGCAAGGAAAGAAAAAAGAACGCACTTTACATTAATGCTATTCTCACCGTGTATTACACGATAATGATGTTGTGGAACAGTCTATAATGGCACACTAACATTTTTCTATATGTAATATATAGTACATAAAAAATGTACATATAAAAAATAGTTTATAACTTAAATAGGTGAAAACCTTGATTTAATTGTGTGAATGATCAGAATGTGCCTCATAGCATATATATAATTGCAAAGTAAATATAATCTGCACCACAACATACTTGCTTATTTAACACGACTTATTCATGTAATCACACTGTAACAAGCACATTCATGTAAAGTGTACCTGGAAATAGCAGCCGTAATACCATGTTTATCTGTAAATCACCATGAATGGATGTTTGAATTGGTCAGGAGCAGGTCTGTTGTGGACAGTTCACTAGTGCAAAGTCTTTGGTGTTGCTAGGCAACAGTCTTGATCCTCTGATAAATTAATGGGACCATGGAACCTTTCACACCCTGGCCTGCTGTTCTAAGAAATGCACAGCCTAGATCCCCATGCATTGTAGTGCAGGCCACATGCACCATGGTTACTATGTAGGAAACATTATTCAAATCAAGATAATGAGCTATACTGAGTAAACTGCATCTACCATCCATTTTCACAAGGCACGTTTCTCACTATAGACATAAATAGCTGGTGTCAAAATACGTGGGCATGTGACAGACTCCCCAGTATGGATGTGCCGAAATAATCCAGAATGGGATGTATGCAGTGCTAATTAGACACGCTAACACTCTTTCTGCATGTTTAAACAGCTCAGAAATAATGTGTGCTTAAATTGCAACAGACGTACAGTCAGGGAGCCACATTGATCCGTAGGACAATGAATGGAGAGACTCCATAGCGACGTTGTTTTCTCCCAATCCCTTAAGAGTGTTTGCTGTCCCTAACGCCGGTCAAAAAATATGTTTAACTCTATATTTTGACATGGGTGTTGGGACAAGGGACTTGGCGGTGGAAACGAAACGTTCAGGGAAGGGTGGCCAGGGCTCATCTTCTACTTCCCAAGGTCCTAGTCAGGATCACATGGCTTGGATGTCCTCTCTGATGCACTCCTATTTGTAAAAAAGGTTTACTCCTAATTGTAAAAAAGTCCTCTTGGATCAATTCAAGTCTTACTCTACTCGGCTGTATTTGTAATTTACTGGTCCATTAACCATTCTGATGGATTTGAATCCTTTTAGTTCTGAAATGTAGTTATGCCAAGGTGTTGGTAGGTTGTGATCTAAAAATTCACTTACAGTATTACAGACAGACATGGCAAAAGGCTGCTTTTCTAGACAACTGCGCATTGAAATATATACACGTATATTTTAGGTATTTTCCCTGTTTCTTCTTAAAATAATAGTGTATGTATTTCCATTGGCATCTACACATGCAAACGAAACATGCAGCTCATGCGAAAGAGAGGGTTAAATAGAAGTCTCTACGTCCGTAAGCATTAGAGATACCTTGCACTCATCTACTACGACTGAATTGCGAGCGGCACTGACGCACTGGTTGGAGTTGTTTTCGTGGTGGTTCTTCATGTCGTCGTAGTAGGACTGGGTCTTGTTCATCATCTCGATGTCGTCCGACTTGGCTGCGTGAGCGTCCAGCTCGTCCAGCTCGGCCTTGGACATGTGGTACACGATCCCCGCGCCGTACGAGTCTCCCACCACGTTCACGGAGGTCCGGAAACGGTCCCTGCGTTCAGGGGGAAGAGGGACGTGGACAGGGAGAGGACGCAGGTCTGAATGGAGGTGGTGAAAGGCAAAACCAAAAAGGAAACGCAAACGGTCGGATAATCCATGAAGACGGCACTGTCCGTGCTAAGGTCATGGTTGGGGTCAAACTCACAGGAGCCAGTCAACGGCCACCAGCAGACTGATGTCCTGGGTAGGCAGGCCCACTGCAGTCAAGATCAGCAGCATGGTGACCAGTCCAGCACTGGGAATACTGGCAGCTCCCACACTGGCCAGAGTGGCTGTCATACTAGAGAGAAACAACAAGGGAGCAGGGCTCCTCTAAAGTCTCTTCACCAACACATTCCATCATTCTAACTAGAACATTCTAACAACAGAAGGCAAAACACGGAAGGAAAATAGTTCTTATGAGTGGGTTCTCCAAAACAATTGATCTAATTTGAACCCCTTTTATCTGACTGTGTAAACTGTCAATACGTGAATTGAAATCTGAACAGGATTACTCTGTATTGTGGCTTTGGGGTTAATCCTGCATGTGAAGTGAGATGTGGATGAGAGCGAACATGAGGGGAATACCTAATGGCAAATTTTTAATAAGGCTGTTTAAGGACTGATGAAATGACAGACTAAAGGCCAAGGACTGCCTCAGTTAAATGAAGTACCCTTGTGGATAATGAGTACAGAGACTCCATGAAATGTTCCCTTAATTGACTGGCTGGCACTGTCATGATTCACATTAAACCTGTCCTACTGGCACGTCCAAGTTACTGTGACTAAATACTGAAAGAAAAAAATAATATATATATATATATATATATATATATATATTGGGGAACACTTCAATGTATTCACTTAGCCAAGCCTTTTAAGGTGACATGGTGATCTGCAGGTATATGTTTGTATTTAAAGTGACAGCTTTACCTGACAGTGACAATCTGCCCAGCATCCAGGTGGATGCCGTTCATCTGGGCAATAAATATGGCCGCCACGGCCTCGTACAGGGCGGTTCCGTCCATGTTGATGGTGGCGCCGACGGGAAGCACGAAGCGGGTCACTCTCTTGTCAATGCCGAGGTTCTCCTCCAGGCAGCGGAAGGTGACGGGCAGTGTCCCAGCACTACGGGAAGGCGAGTGACAGACAGTAAGGACCCTGTAAGGACTGACTTACCAGTTGTGACCCTCTCTGAGTGAGATATGAAATAATTCAGTTTTCAAACTAATCTCAGACGTCGACTTGTTAACTCAATCGAATCAATCCAGTTGGATTTGACAAATCAACTAACCCCTTCAAATCCGATGACACAAATCAATGAGCCAATCAAATTCAGATTTGAACAAATCAATGAAATCAATCAACCATTGAGTGTTCCTGACCTGGAGGCAGTTCCCAGGGCTGTAATCCAGGCCTGGAAGATGCCCATGAAGAAGGTGAAAGGGTTTTTCCTGGTGATGGCAAAGTAGATGCTGGGAAGGAAGATGACCCCGTGGATGAGGAGGCCCACGATGACAGTCACCATGTACATGCCCAGCTGCCTTGCCACCGTCTCCAGGTCGTCGATGGAGATGATCTTGCCACAGATCAGACAGGCAATACCGAAGGGAGAGTACCTGGGGAAGAGGGGAGAAAAGAGGCTCAAATATCTGTACGAAAAACTCAAATTTTTCGCATTTTATTGGTATTTCCTATGACATTCATGAAAATTTGGGAACACTTAAATCTATCGATCTATATGAGACATTTGGTGGCTCTGTGAAGTCCATATTTATAGAGTGAAGGTGTCCAGGGGATATCTTTTACTGACCACATGATCATGATGACGATCTTCATCACTATCTCGTTGAGGATATTGAAGAACTCCAGCATGAGCTTGGCTCTCTCGCCCATTTTCCCCATGCAGATACCGAAGGCAATGAAGAATCCAATAAGACCTGACAATCACACAATCAGAAGACTCCATCAGAAAGGAGGATGGCCCTGATTCCAGGAAAAAAAAAAAAAGGATACGATAAGTGTTGTCCAAATAGGTCAATCTGACTAATACGACGAGGAGAAAACCATAGAAAGGGAACAAATGCAGAATGTCAACAGAGCAAAGTGCACTGACGTCTGTGGATGAGTTGAAGCGAGACAGAATACAGAGTTTCTGCATGCAGCCACACTCAGGACATACTGCATGTTTCCACCAACTTCCTGTCGGAAAACCACCTCGTCCTGAACCTCGTCCCTTCTACCAGCCCACCAACCTACACAATCTACCAGCCTTTCAGCCCACCAACCTACCAGCATACCAACTCTATCAGCCTACCTGCATATCAGCCTTCAATCCTCCCAGCCTACACGCCAACCAGCCTACCTAAGACGTTCATGCCACTCTTGAACTGCAGAGTCTTCTTAATGATGAACTCTGGTTCCTTGGTGATGTTTGCCAGCAGACCCTCCACAGTAGTGGTGGCATTGACGTCCTCCACAATGACCTTTTCCACCTTCTTAGTCACCGTTTGGATCTGAGAGACGACAACACAACTCACAATTAGTGAAAATATTGTAAGATGTAGGTTGTCTTAGATGAATGGTGTCCCTAAAAACACATTGAAAACATAGAATGATGAAGGGAAAGCAGTGCAATGTCTTCAATGTTGCCGTGTGTGTGAGAGAAAGAGAGAGAGAGAGAGAGAGAGAGAGAGAGAGAGAGAGAGAGAGAGAGAGAGAGAGAGAGAGAGAGAGAGAGAGAGAGAGAGAGAGAGAGAGAGAGAGAGAGAGAGAGAGAGAGAGAGAGAGAGAGAATTGTAGTAGCTAATTAGCACTGCATACTAAATGAACATCCTCCATACCGGATCTAACTGTCAGGTGGTATTGGTATTTTGACACCAGCTACAGTATTACGTAACGGGAGCTTCCGAAGGTATGGAAGAGGACTCCTTACCTGCTGGAAGCAAGCCTGGACCAGGTTCTCCGGGAACAGGTTCCTGATGAGGTCGAAGAAGGCATCCAGGCTGGAGACATCGTCGTTCTTGTGTCCTTCTCCCAGCTTCTCCTTCAGCTTAGGGTCGCCAGGGTGGATAATCAGGACTAGGATGACCCCCAGCACAGCAGCGATGATCGTGGTGGACATGTAGTAGACCATAGCCCTGGTTCCCAGGCGACCGCTGGACTTGGCGTCCAAACCAGCCAGACCTGCCACCACATCAAGCATCGGTTAACATTCACCGCTTCCTTTCTGCTTGTGGGATGATGGGGAGGGGCGTGTTGTGTGTTTGGTGTAAATACTGTTTGCGGCAGATATTAGCACACGCAAACATTGATCATTACACTACTGAGCAACGGTGACAATATTAGTTCACACTTGGATGTGCCCATATGATAAGGCCGCTTTTGAAAAAAAATCGGCTAAACGAAAATAGACAAAAGAAAACTTCCACAATAAATGAACGGACTAAAATAATCTGTGATGTGTTGCTGTGAGAATGTGTGGCCCAGCTGGGTACCTGTGATTAAACTGGAGATGATCAGAGGGAGAATCAACATCTTCAGCATCCTCATCAGTATGTCTCCAGGGAAGGCAATCACCATGACGATGTCCGGGTGGATGGGAGAGGCGACACGAAGCAGCATCCCAGATACAGCCCCCAGAATCACACCTGGAGAGAGAGAGAGAGAGGATGAGAGTGAGCAGGAGAGAGAGAGAAAGAGGGTGAGAGAGAGCGAGAGAGAAAGAGGGTGAGTGAGAGCGAGAGAGAGAGAGAGAGAGAGAGAGAGAGAGAGAGAGAGAGAGAGAGAGAGAGAGAGAGAGAGAGAGAGAGAGAGAGAGAGAGAGAGAACTCAGTTTGTGAAAGTGTTAAAATACTTAAAGGGGAGGGGGATCGGACCCTAAAACAATGTAGAATACGACAGACATACACATAGGAGCATTCAGAGAGAAGAAATCATGTTGACCAGGGGAGGCTGTTCTCTTTAGGCTGGGAAAAGGAAAACATGCCCACCACAAAAAGCTTTGTAAAGAGAGCGATCTGTTTAGGATGTCATTCTCATACCCAGAGGACAGAAAATGACAATTAGTCTTAAGCAAGTAGTTGCTGTGGCAAATGGTTCATGGGATAATGAATAAATAAAGCAAATGTTTTCCCTCCTTAAGCCAATCGTTTGTGATGCTTTGTGGCTTATTAATGAATCCAGCAGTGTGGGGTTGGGAAAGCCTGCTGCTGCTTAGATGACAGTGGGAGGGGAGAAACACTGGAACATGGTGTGAGGAAGAAGCTCGTGGAGGATTAACACAGATCTCTTTGAAGAGAGATATAAAGAGGGAGAGAGAGGGAGAGACAGAGAGACAACTCCACATAAAATCTAACTAAACATTTCAAAGAATCTGTATTCTCTATGGGAAAATAGTAGGTTTTCGAGGAAAGAGTCAGATAAAATATATGTCATCTCTTCCAACTCATAAGAAATGAGAGTTCCGGAAAAAAGTCCTCTGCAAACCTCAATGCTATTCTTAACCTTACTTGGCTTACCTTGGTAGGCCAAAAGTGAAGCTTTAATTACTATCAACTAGACCTTTCACCCCATCTTCACTTCATGTCAATTCTACTCAATGACTGGATCCCAACTCCAAATATCCCGGAAAGATTACCACAGAATCAACCTACCCCTATCCCTGCCTCCCCTGACCCTGGCCCTCGCTGTCTTCCCCCTGGCCTCCCTTGGGCTCGCAAACAGATCTGACCCCTGTTCGCTCCAGACCCCCCTGCAGCCATGTCTGCACACTGGCCCTGTGGTCTGTCTCTGTGACGAGCCAGACGCAGCGAGGCTCTGGCCCACGAAACCCCCTCTGACCCCCCTGGAGGTTGTACTTCCTCTGCTACCACACAGCTGCCAGGGATCCCAGAGCATGGGAGGCTGCGGAACAACACTCGCTGGAAACCGACTCCTTTCATCTCAATCATGCATATGTGTTGTGCTCTTCTTTTGGTGTTCCTCCACAAAGCTCCAGCTTCACACCATGCTTGTTCCTGCCTCGCGATCCCTGGGCAGTCCTCTCTTCCCCTACACCCTCTCCCCCTCTCCCCAGCTTCCTGCCGCCAGCCCTCATGCCCCCCTCCCTGACTTCATCCTGTCACCACCAGCCTTCATCTTTCTCCGTGGCATCGCCCCCCACAAATAAAGACACACAGAAATCCACAGCTGAGCTGCCCATGTACAATACTGTATGTACCACATAATGTACATTGTCAGGGGCATTGAGTCATGCATCCTCTCCTACCACCCCCACCCGCAACACACAAACACCACAATCTTCCAGCTCATGCGAGTCTTCCTGCCCATGGGGCAGAGGCAGATGGGTGGCAGGAAGAGGGCACCAGGTGCTCCAGGGCTGGGGAAGGTCAGGGCCTACTGGCACCAGGTGCTCAGACGATGGCAGCACAAATGGCAGCTGTTCTCATTGGAGCTGATCAGTTACATCAAAAAGAACATTTAGACAGCCCTCTGAACCTCTTCCTCTGTGGTGAGTGCCTGCGTTCGACTTGCCAGCTACGAGACTTCCCACTAAGAGCTGTGTATATTTCTGGGAGATATTGCAGGGTATATTACAGGGTTAAAGATCAGGGACAGGAAAGGATAAGATATGACGTGATGAGAAGAGCAAAGAAAAGAGGAGAAAGAGATGAGAAGAGACAACGTTGCGGCGGCTGATGGGAGGTCGACGGACGACTGACCGAGCACGGTGAGCGTGAGCAGCAAGTTCTTGAACAGCTTGGAGCAGAGGTTGGCACACTTGGACCTGGGCCTGGCCTCGATAGGCTCCAGGTGGCTCTCGTGCATCCTCACCTCCACTTGCTTAGGCATACTGTTGGAACTGCAGAGAGAGAGAGAAAGAGAGACAGAGACAGAGACAGTGACAGAGACAGAGAGAGAGAGAGAGAGAGAGAGAGGGGGGGGGGGGGGGCAGAGAGAAGCGGAGGAGATTATTACTTCCATAGAGCATACTTTTAACCACATAACCTTTCCCCTCATGTAAGCCAAATCTATGGACTGAAAAATGATATAATACACTACCACACCATATCTGAAAGATGTCAACATTGTGTAAGTAGTGATAACAGACAATATGTCGACTTAAATGACTTATACCAAATACTAACAAATAACAAACACACATGGCATCACAGTTTAAATATATCACACAGTACTGTCCAGCAGCAGATAACTTTGTATCCGACCACACAATCCATAGGATGACTGTAAATAGCATAATACCATGTAAAGAATTAGAGGAAGAGGTCTCGATATAAGTGCTCAGCAATCACCACTAAGAAGCATGCTGTCAACAAGGGTGTCAAACTCTCCAGGGTTACTACGGTAGTGAACAGATGGGCAGTGATTGGTTGGAGCTAGAGAGCTGCAGATTAGAACACCGAATTCCGTCCCTGGCAAATTTACTGAAATCTGTGTAATCAGAATAGATGTTTGTATTTGACTTGTTTTTGAGAACAAAGTTCTGTTTACACAGACATCATACCCTCCTGTTGGACCACGTGAGACCATCCTGTGATTACCTTAGCGCCTGTCTGCAGTCTACACATGACTAACTGACACATTCCCCAGCCATAAGTGAATCTGTTTTGGGCTATTAAGCTTTGCAACTACATCGCTCATGAAAAGTTGTTGCACCACACAATGTAGATTAGATTTGATTCAACTTTGTTGTATTGTATTAACAGCACGAGTACAGAACAACACAATGCAGTTACATAAAAGGGAGGTTATATAAAGCCATTTAGCTGTGTAGTATTGTAAAGCAGTTTCTATAGACGTCACAGCCCACATGAAGGCTCTTTGCTTCTAAATCCTGAAGTCCAGTTAGGTGCTTGAAAAAATAAAAAATAATACGCCTTTTAGAGACCTAAATCTAAAGACTGGATCTAAATGTCCTTAATGTCATATCTAAAAGGGAAAGATATCTCTCTAAATACAGAGAGAACATAATCTGTACAGAAAACAAGTAGATCAAGACCACTGGAGATACTATAGACAATTATCCTACGTTTCAGACAAAGAATCATGCATTTGGGTGGAGTAGACATACAAGTGTCCTGAACAGTAACTATCGTTGTTCCCTTCTGTTTCAGTTCAGCGGTTTGTGATGTGTCATTTTTCAATGCATTTCTTAAATCAACTTCCTGATGAGACTGCTGCTGTTGGGTGACACACACACACACACACACATGTACCACAGGGAATGGAGAAAGGAAAGAGACAGATGGAGGAATTGCACAAGCGAGGCAGACAGAGGTGGTTGGACCTGTCTCCCTACACTTTTCTCTCTGGCATAAACCCTGCCATCTCTTGTGCTGCTTCATGCTCATAATGTCTGACAGCATAGCAGAACCGCAAGCATTCTGAGATTATAAATATCATAGGGAGTTGTGTTATTTTTTGTTGTTGAGACTGTGCAGACTGTGGCTGTCTGTCAGCTTGCAGTCAGACAAGCATGACAGAACAAGTGTTACTAGCTGTGCACTGCATATAAGAACACCCTGCACACTGCAAACGACTTTCCTAGGTGCTTCACAGGTGCTCTATTACTATAAGGGTATGCAAATGTATTTCCTCTGCACTTCCCAAGAAGTAACCAAGCAAAACCTAAATCATTTCTGGTTTACTTCGTTCAGAGGGTAAACATTTTCTGCGCTTTTATTAAGTTATTGTATTAAGCGAACACTAAACAAAACGACAGTACAGGGGCAGTTTTGAACCTGCAACTTTTCGATCTGAAGACAAGTGTTCTAACCCTCTATACCCTCCCTCAATTGTTGGGAGATGTGAAATTGTCTGCTCTGTTGCTTTTCAAGGCAGCTCGGTTCATTGAATGAGAA
>NC_140374.1:15522500-15622500 GCF_054491055.1 Hypomesus nipponensis
GACGAGCAAATCCTTTTGGCAGTATAGTGTAAATGGGAGGTATACTTGTGAAGCCCATTCAGAAAGGGTATGACGGGCAGAGCAAGACTGAGCAATGACAACGACTGAGCAAGCATGTACATGATGGACTGAGCAAGCATCTACATTAATTATTCCCCGAATAAATACTTCTGCAAAGACGTTTGCCAATATGCAAGTATGGACAAGTATAACTGTGACCACGTGAAATGCATACAAATATCTTACTGTTAACGTTAACATTCACTACAACATCACTACATATCATAACGTAATCAACAACTATCGGAAGGATTAAAGTAAAATAAGCGATAAGTTATGTTGACAGGTACTTACTTCATCTTAGGTGTGATAGAGGTGAGGGCTATGCACAGTACATATAGTACTTTAGTTATTAAACCATCAGTCTTTGGCAAAGAGGAAGGTGTGTAACAAGGAGATCGAGCAAACAGCCAAATCACAGAGGCTCCATGACCGTCAGCAAAGTCAAAAAGACGAGATCCAGCATCCGATCGTTTCGACTGGCTTCACTCAAACTCTGCTCTCGCTCACGGTTGGCCCGCTGCTCCCTCTAAGCTCTAAGCGTTCACACAGCAGCGAGTCAGCTCCACCCAGGAAGAACACCCAGGTCACAGCCACATCAGCCAGAGAACCCTCGTCGTCCCGCCATTCACAGACACAACCACACACACACACATGCTTAGACACCACATCGGGGGGGGGGGGGAGGGGGGGTGGAGTCAACGTGCCAAGCTTAAGAGTAAAATCCCCCCCGGGGTCTCTTCATTCCCTAGAGGCAGTAATCCCCCCCAGGACGCACGTTTCCAGTGTCAGCCAGTCTCCACTGAGGGTGGAGGGGCTCGCAGCTGAGGTGTGCTGATGGCTGCGCTCTGGCCTGGTTTTCTGGGTTGCCTCTGTGTCGACGGGTCAGTGAAAGACTGTGTCCATCATGACCACTTTGGAGACTCAGTGATGGAAAGGCTGTTGTTGGGGCTACAGGCGGATGCGGATGGACAGATGATGGGGGTGATTGGTGGGGGTTGGGGCTGGGAGTGATCCTGACAGGAGGTTTGTGGAGAACGTGTTCATGCTCTGGTATGATGTCACAGCATTGCCATGCTGTGGCACTGTGCAGCTTTTCTCCTACCATTGACTCAACAAAAATGTATGAATTTAAAGGCGTTTTGCCTGCTTAAAACCACTATCTGCCTTTCATGCTATTGTGCATGTTAATACTATCATCAGAATAATAATTATTACAGTACTTTTTCACAAGATTGCTAGTCTGTGATTGGCTGTGCTACAGCCATTACTGGTGTGGTAGGTTTGAACTCAAGGTCAGGAAAGGTCCAAGTCAAAGTCACAAATGAATAGTTAGATTAAAGTGTCAATGACCTTAATCCTATACATTCAATCTAGATCATCCAGATTATAAGAATAGAAGCATTATAAATCATTGCAGTGAATTCGATGTGTTCATTCATTCTGTAATTTCCATATTTGAAAAGGGCCCAGTTTAACCATTAAACAACAGCTCGAGTCTGATCCATTGTGACAGTGACAAGGAATGAAATATCGACTCACTAACAAAGAGAAAATAGATTTATCTTTCCTTTTCAATCTTGAAACCAAAAGCACAAAAGTCTGGTATTTCATATCCGGTGGCGTCAAACGAGTGTCTCTCCTGCCTGTCAGCGCCATGGGGCTTGACAACGTATGGACCTCGACCACATTCTTCTCATTAAGGAAATGTGTTGGAAAGTTATTTCCTCCGCAAACAAACGGCCCAAAGGAACAACAAAAGCCAGAGGAATGCCATCACTGACAGCCGAGGTTGTATCATGAGAAATCAGTCATCCCAAGTCTCTTGACATGTCATACTCTTTCACAGAGCACCCTGGAGAGGACAGGGACCGCTTGTGTGTGTTAGGGTTCGTGTGAGTGTTGTGTGTGTGTTTGCAATAGGGTTGGCAGAGAGTGGGGGTGGTGGAGGAGAGGAGAGGGGGTTCTCGGGAGGTGGGTTTTGGGAGGTCACACCACCCTGTCTAAGCCAAATGAGGGGCCTTCGAGGGGAGGGCAGAGGCAGAGGCAGCCATCCCTCCTCTTGGCGAGGACCATGTGAAGCTCTCTGCTTCCTCTCCCTTCCCTCTGAGGGGCTTTTGTCTCGCACGCAAACAGTGGCGGTGGCCCCAACTCGCCGGGCCGAGCGCCACGTCCAAACTGGCAGGGGCCCGAAAGGGGTGTAGGGGGGGGCGGTTGGAGGAGGGTGGGGGGTGGGGTGTGTGGGGGGGGGGGGGGGTGAGGGGGTACGCGGGGTACAGGAGGGGGACCGGCGGGGATGTCCAGAATGCCAGTCCATTCAGGCCGCTGATGTCATGCCTGTGCCCACCGTGGGAGAGCGGCGGAGAGGCCGGGTCGCCCCTTTCTCTTCCCCCCTCCACAGTCTCTTTTTCCGGGATGAATGAATCTTTGAGAAGCGCCAGTCCATTGTGTCCCATAATCGACGGCGATTATCCCGATTTTATGCTGCCTTCTCGGGGAGAGGAGGCTCCCTGAGTGCTGGCTTTGAGAGCCACCGCGATGCAACCAGGCCCCAGCTAGGTTGTCCTAGCAACACAGCGCGGCTTAAAGGGAAGGGTAAGGAAGGGAGAAAGGAAGCTCACTGCTGCTAACACACACACACACATGTACACACACACACATACACACACTCATACACACACACGCACAAACGGAGACTGTGAAGCTTGATAGATCTGAATCGGTGGACACATTCAATCCTTACTTTCACCAAATGAAGTATGAACTCAAAAACCAAAGAGTAATAGAGCCATCAAACACACCCTAAGAATCAACAGACAGCTTTTACGCAGCTTGAAAACCCCAGCTTCACTAACACTTTCCCACCCTCAAGGCATGGGGAATGCTCCGATAGTTAACGCATCCCGGAATGACCCGGTTATCTGCTTAACTTCACAATCCCAGTCTTACGAAGGTTACTCCTCGACGATGATGTGTCTGCACAGGTCTTGCCTGGTTGGAATGCAGGCGATGCCCCAGAGGGAGACAGAGACAGATAGATTCAGGGAGACAGAGAGAGAAAGAGAGAAAGAGAGAGCGAGCAAGAGAGAGGGGGAGAGAGAGGTGTGAAGGCCCTCAAGTTACCCACTGCACTCCCATGGGGTTCTAACCCGTTCTCATGACCGGGGCCCACAATGCACCGTGAGGTAGAGATAACTGGAGCCGGGCCAGGCTCCGGATATCTCTGGCCCCTCAGGGGGCCCTTGCCCCCCCCCTCCCCTCCCCCACCAGCCACTTACCATGCAGGGGGAAGAGAAGGGATCACACCACACAGCCTGGCTGCCTGGGAGCTGTGAAAAAGCCCCCCCCCCCCCCCCAATGAAGCTCTTAGCAATTACTTCAGGTTGCCTCGCGCATAAAGAGTGGAAGATTTATTCTGCCAAGTGAAGAAAGGGAAACTTTGTTGATGCTCGAATCTCGATTAGGTATTCCACGAAGGGAGTTGGGGTAAATGCATCCAGTGTATGTAGCTAGTTGGAACCCATATATGGCTTAGACTGCAGCTCTGTTACTGTGTCTAAGCTGGGGAAAGATCATGAAATGTGGTCTCCAGAGAGCTCTGGACCAGACAGAACTTGACCGAACCAGACCAAACCAGAGAGAACCAGATAGAACCAGACAGAACCATGTAGATTTAGACAGAAACAAACAGAGCCATTTTGGATTAATTTAATGAACACCAAACTGCTGATAGTTTGGAAAGTTGTGAGAATCTTGGTCTTTGACAGACAGGAGGGGGATTTAAACTAATAAAACAGATCTAAATCTGTCTATGGAGTGTGAGAGTGTGTGTTTGATTTTCTGTGTCCATATGTGAGACTGTGGGGGTGTGTTTTTTGTTGTGTAGTTGTAGGTGTATGTGTTTCATTGTGTAGGTATGACTTTGTGTAAGTCAAGCACTCAGACCATCTGAAACTTTAGAACTGGTGTTCAGCACCAAGGTCAGTGACACAGTCACGCAGTCAGCCAGCCAGCCAGCCAGCCCGTGAGTTAGTCTGTGAGTCAGCCAGCCAGCCAGCCAGCAGATACTTGCTCCTTGATTGGCAGTGATAAAAGGAGTTGCTGTTGTCAATGCAACTGTGCTGCCACAGACCTTTTGATGACAGTCCACTTCACTGAGGGTGGTCCACACACAAACTGTTTTCCAAAGTGTGTCTATGAGCACGTACGCAAACAGACACACACACTCTTACATTTCCTGTTGGAACGGATCACACAGTAATTACAACCAGAAAACCACATTGGGTTTGCTGCCAAATGAGACAGACAAGCATTCTGCACACCCTTGAAACCACTTGTCTTAGAGAAATGGAGCAAACCATGGGGATAAACATTCCCAGTGATACTGTATTTACAGTAAGCTCAAAAAGCATTCCAATTTCCTCCCTGAGGGGGCCCAGTGTAGGGATGGACCGACCCATTGTGATGCTACTGTAACTATTGTTCGGCATTCCCCTTCACTTCCTGTTAGCATACAACAACACCAGCCAGCATCATCGTCATTGGGCGATGCATGACCGGAGCGTCCAGCATGCCTCAGCCTCCTGGTCGGCAAGAGTCCCATTGTTTGGCCCTCCTCTTTGTGTCAGTAATGAGCGAGTGATTAGAGAGGCTCCAGGGAGCCCTAAGACCATGGTGGCTGTCTGCTGTAAGTCTCTCAGATGTGAGCAGGCCCACTGTAATTATGTGTTAACAGCCCATTATGCTGTAGAGTGTTTGTCAGAAGAAGAGCTGGTCAATTCCCATTCACTCTGAGAATATGGAGACAGGGTGGCAGAGAGAGAGAGAGAGAGAGAGAAAGAGAGAGAGAGAGAGAGAGAGAGAGAGAGAGAGAGAGAGAGGGAGAGAGAGGGAGAGAGAGAGAGAGAGAAGGAGGAAGGGAGGGAGGGAGGGAGGGAGGGAGGGAGGGAGGGAGGGAGGGAGGGAGGGAGGGAGGGAGGGAGGGAGGGAGGGAGGGAGGGAGGGAGGGAGGGAGGGAGGGAGGGAGGGAGGGAGGGAGGGAGGGAGGGAGGGAGGGAGGGAGGGAGGGAGGGAGGGAGGGAGAGAGGGGGCAGAGAGAGAGAGAGAGAGAGGGGGCAGAGATATGGAAGGGGGGGTGGGAGGGAGAGAGAGAGAAAGAGAGAGGGTGGGAGGGAGAGAGAGAGAAAGAGAGAGGGTGGGAGGGAGAGCGAGAGAAAGAGAGGAGGGAGAGTGGGTGCTGAGGGGTTACTGAAGGGGACTCAACCCACCCAAGGATTCTGCATGATGGGTTTTCTCTCATTCTCTCTCTTTCTCTCTCTTTCTCTTTCCCTCTCTCGTTCTATCTGAATCTCACGCTTCTTCCTCTTTCACTCCATTATCATCCTATTCCAGTGTCAGGTTGAAGTTTTTGTTGGGCCCTACAAAGCCAGCATCGGGATCTGGCTGGTAGCCATCCAGCCTGTAACCAGGGCCCCCCTCTTCACCCCGCCCTCATCCCACCCAGGAGATAAAAGGGATGCAGACAGGCGTTCAGCAGAGGAAAGAGGAGAATCTGTGATCTACAGGACTTCTTCTTCTACATCTCTTTTGCACCTCCCACACCCTCTGGCTTATCAGGGGAACCTGGAGCCCAACACTAATAAACTAACCTTTCCTTTATCTCTCTCTCTCTCTCTCTCTCTCTCTCTCTCTCTCTCTCTCTCTCTCTCTCTCTCTCTCTCTCTCTCTCTCTCTCTCTCTCTCTCTCTCTCTCTCTCTCTCTCTCTCTCTCTCTCTCTCTCTCTGTCTGTCTCCATTCACCTCTCACTCTCTTATCCATTCTCTCATTCCTTATCTCAACTCTTTATTAGATACCAAAGTATTAAGAATAAAGCGCATTAAACACAGCACATCAGTCGAACAGGGCTGGCATTAAGGCGGAGAGGAGGAGGGGGGGGGGGGAAGGGTGGAGCGAGTGAAGTGTAAAGGAGAGGCGAGTTAAAACGAGGCGTGGAGAAGCGTGGAGAGAAGAGGAGTTTTGATAGCTTCAGTCCGATCCCCACGGGAGCTCATTAAATCAGCCAAGCAGCCCCCCTCCTCCCTCCGTCCTCCCCACCGTCTCCACTCCCCCACCCAGTTCTACGACATCCTCTACTACACCCAGCTAGGAGAGAGTAGAGGAAAAAGGGTGGGGGAGGGGGAGGGGGAGGAAGAGTAGGGTGGAGACAGAGGATATAGACAGATGCAGAGAAACGGATGGAGCAAAGGGGATCGAGATGGGAACACGTAAGGGGGGTGGTGTGGGTGGTCCTGACATCTGCGTTTGGGGGCTTACTCCGGGAAATGTGATTATTGTGCTTAGAAAACAATTCACGTTTCATACATCGCTTAACTCACCTGACGTACTTACTGACGTAAACATATGTTTTTGTCTCTCTCGCTCGCTCTCTCTCTCTCTCTATGATTTTCTCTCTGTTTCTTTCTCTCGCTTCCCCGTCATTTCTCTTTCTCTCTTTCTGTCTTTCTTACACTCTTTTTTGCTTTATCCTTTCTCTTTCTATCTCTCTATCTCCATTTTTTTCTCTTTCTCTCTCTTTGGTTTCTCATAGATGGGATTCTGTCTTGAGGACTGAGGGGAGGTACTAGTCTTTCACAGGGTTGGCCAAAACCAGAGAACTAAGTCAAATGGATGATCTCTCACTAATTAAACACAGTCTCACACAACTGTGCACTGAAAAACAGGCAAACACCCACATACATTACTCACACATGCGCATGTAAACAATCACACAAACGCACACACACACACACACAACACACATTGCACCATATGTTGGCTGCCTCTTATATTTAATGAGCTTACCAGAACTTTTCCCAGACATCACAGACACATCCACTGGAAGCAGCTTGTCTTTTCTACATAGACGTCCAAAAGTCTGAACTTGTCTCCTTCTCCTCTAAAACACAGAATCTATCACCTTTGAAGAGTCTCACTAAACAGCAAACACAACTCAAGCAAACATAACCAGGGACTTGCTATATACTGTTCTCCTCAACAACCATACTTGCTGCAACTCATCTCAAACTGAGACTGTATTATGAAATGGCTGTGGCAGGGAGTTTCACTTTTTTTAAGGGTGCTGTGTAATTGTAGCAGTGTCTGTCACTGTCTGTGTTGGGTGAGTGGGTGTGTAGGCCAGCCAGCCTACTGGGAGAATGTTGTGTAGTCAGGGGAGCGTGACGGATCTGTCAGTGTAGCACCTGCTCCTCAGAGAAAAACATACTCTCTCTTTTACAACACCTCACTGCTATTTTCTCTCTCTCTCTCTCTCTCTCTCTCTCTCTCTCTCTCTCTCTCTCTCTCTCTCTCTCTCTCTCTCTCTCTCTCTCTCTCTCTGTCTCTCTGTCTCTCTCTCTCTCCCTGTTTTACAACTCTCATCTCTCTCTTTTTTTCTCTCTTGTTACAGCATTTCTCTTTTCTCTTTTCTCTCTCTCTCTCTCTCTCTCTCTCTTGCTCTCTCTCTCTTGCTCTCTCTCTCTCTCTCTCTCTCTCTCTCTCTCTCTCTCTCTCTCTCTCTCTCTCATGCAACGACACACAAACATATGCATGCGCGCACACACACACACAAACGCACACAGTGTCTCTTCTCTTCAGGAGATAGTCTTCTGTACTATTGGCTAAACAGATTCCCAGCACAGATCCTGTGGCCACATATCTGAAAGACCAAACTGGTTTCTAGGCAAACAAGTGCAGAGCATACAAATAAAGGCCCTGATTCTGGGAAGAAAAGGTCCCGCTTGGAACATACCCAAGAAATGTCGCCTGCAGAGAGACTCATCTCCTCAAACTTATCAGGCAACACATTACACAAAATGTTCACAAATGACAGTGTTAACAATTGTATTTTTTTTTTCTCAACTACAGGCTAGTTTAAATGCCAAGAATCGTATTCACCGGAGAAATAATGTTTTATCTGACAATATCCCATCGTAATTATTAAATGTCTGTACAGTGAACGGAAGTATCTTGTGTTCGCTGTCCTTTCAGAACCACAAAAGGCTGTTCATCTGGTGTTTATTCAGAATCCTATGGTTCCTGTTGGCTTTGAGTCTGTCCCAGAAAAAAAGTACATAGAGGAGTACGGAATATTGCTGTTGTCTGCTGGGCTATGATGAGACCACTACTTAGTTATCAGTCTATCACAGTTGTTTTCCAAGTTATTATTCACTGCAGAATGTCTCAAACAATGCTAATATTTCCCCCTGGTCATTGGTCACACAGCCCAGTGCTTCAAACCTGGTTCAGCTTAACAACAAAACCATTTACAGCAGATTTTGTGCAAAAAGAAAATGCATTTGATAGGATCATATTTTTTCTTTTACAAAATAATGAACAAAATAAATTGTGGCATAGAACTGTTCCTCCAAACGTATTGTTCCCTGCTGATTCCAGTTTACAAAGACATAACTTGCATGTATTATTGTATTATTATGCATTATTAATATCTGGTTATATAAAACTCCATATATTTAGTCTCAATTGCCGTGGACTTAATCATCTTTTAAAGAATCTGTTTTCATCGAGTGGATTTACACGGATTACATTACTAGGGTGCGACAAATAAAAATTGCCAATTTTGATGAGGAAGACAATTTGTCAGGTATTGAGGAAGAAATCCCTGGGAAGCATCCAATTGCTTTAGATGCCTGCTGTGAGCACAGTAATCTGGCAGCACTGACATTGGAGCATAAGACTGAATCTATTTTTAACTTTTGATATTGCAAAACAAGAGTTATGGGTTGCCCAGTAGCGATGACAGGTGTCTTCATATTCAATATAGCATAAGAATGACCCTAGTAAGTGCTGCTACAACTGATTATCAAAGACCCTTTCACCTGCATGTGTTTCACAAACAAACAATCCTTCTCTGCTGGTTCACTGATTAACCTGTAGCCTAACGTCACGTGTATTTGGTTTGCTGGTCTGCAAGATCACCCCTCAACACTGAACAGACTCTTAAAATGCATTCTAGAAGTGTCCTACTGGACCTCTGGTAATGTACATGCAAATCTTAAAACATGTCTGGTGAATGACTGGGGATGGTTGAAACAAGGTGAGCTGTGAGAAGTTGTAGTTAGGGCTACTGTATGACAGATGGATAGATACTCAGATGGATGGATAGATAGATACATGAAAGCAGCTCCTAATTAACCAGTGAGTAGTGTGGTGAGCCAAGAAGGCTCAAACAAAACCCCCTCTGTGAGGGCTGGCCATTGAGGCTGGCCGCCCTTGGAACACGCCAACCCTGCTGGAATAATGGGCCACTTTAGAGGCCTTCAAGTTAGTTCACAGGCCCCAGGGCTGGGAAAACGCTAGCAAAGGGTTCAGAGGGGTTTTTAATTGTTTCCTCGTTTTTTGTCTTCGTTTTTTTTTTCTCTCTCTCTCTCTCTCTCTCTCTCTCTCTCTCTCTCTCTCTCTCTCTCTCTCTCTCTATCTCTCTCTCTTGCTCTCTTGCTCTCTTGCTCTCTCTCTTTCTTTCTCTCTTTCTTTCTCCTCTTTTAGTTCTGAAAAGGGGGCTGATAAACAGGCAATGAAGGGGATTGTTGTGTGTTCCCCTGACAAGCAACGAGGTAAAGAAAACCAAACTGTATGGTCCATCAGCTAGGCTCGGGATAGGCTGAGGGACGGAGAGCGAGGGGTGAGGCCTCGGGAGGGAGGGGGGATTAGGGGCAATGTGTTGTGGGCATGGGCCGTTGGGATCCTGGGGGAAACAGCCGTGAGTAGGGAGAGAGGGATACCCCGGAAGGAGAGGGAGCCGAACACAGGGGTGCTGAGGTTACCTTTCAAAGTGCGGCCATTGTGTTGGGGTGCTGAAGTTCTCATGCATGTCCCCTTTTGGCTCCCAGAGTGTCTGAAAGTGATGGAGCTTTCTGCGATTAAGCGGACAAGTGGCAGCTCTGCTCGGCGCTCCCACAGTCCGGGCTATTTACACACTCAAGAAGGACATTAATGCCGGCCGATCTCCCTGAGCTGAACAAAGCAGCACACAAACCTGCCTCCGAGCCCCCTTGCGGCACTAAATTGAGGATTTGGGGAACTAAAAATAAAGGACCGAAAGAGTCATAGTGCGTGCTGACTACTGAGAGAAACTGATGAAAACATTGACAAAGGGCTTCATAATTTGGCTGGTTATGAGTGTCATATTTAGCCAGTCAGAAAAGTCCATCTCTGAAGACAAGACCCACAGGCAATATCAAGAGTAATATTTATAATTAGTGTACAGACAAACTGCATTCAAATGATTGTCCCGAAGTTATCCCGACGTGGAAATATGTGTCCTACTTCCACTGGCAAGTTCAGCACCTTATGCCGAACTTGCCAGTGGAAGTCGTACACATATTTCCTAGTGCCAATCCATTGACATTTGGAGATAAAGCGAGTTCAAGAGTGTACAAGTGTGTTTATATTGGAGTGAAGTTTGGTGGTGTGAGTATTTCCGAAAACAAAGTCCTTCCCCAATACTGATGGACACTCTAAATCTGCCGCATATTGGGACAGTTGTTCGGATGAGGTCTTCCATTTGTTTTTAATGATTACTGAAGGCCATTTAATTATGATTCTTTTGTTTCTCCCACAATGGGAGATTGTTCTTGGTGGCATGGACTCTGACGCCAAGAAAGGGAACAAACAGAACCTAACCCATGCTCCTCCTCCCTCTCCTTCCCTCCCTGTCCTCCCCCTCCTCTTCATCATTCCCTCCGAGGGCCCTTTCGTGACTCCCCCCGCTGACCTGAATTCCGCCAGAGTGGGTGCCAAGGGGATCGTGGGTGGTTTGTAGTTGAGAAAGAGAGAGAGAGAGAGAGAGAGAGAGAGAGAGAAAGAATGAGAGAGAGGGGCCCCTACACTCTGTGAATGCTGATTGTAACCCGTCCCTAACCCCCACCCAACATGTAAATATTAACACTGAACCTCCATCGTTGAGAGGAATGGATATGTAAGTTGCATAATACAATTCCAGTTCAACACACTTTAGTATCGACAAAGCAAATAACTATTGGCCACAGAAGCCTGGTGATTAAAGTAGGGGGATTGATTCTGCTAAACTGAGTCAAACGTTTGGTGCAAATTGTTGTTCTGCTAAACTTTTCCTAAGGCCATTGTGGCCATGACTTTTGAGCAGGCTGTAAAGATAGCCAACTCTTGCAGATGTAAATTCCAACACACTGCTTGTTCACACCCAGGCATCAGCTAACCCGGTCAGCTACCACGCACACGGTACCTGAGTTGTCTGGCTCCAGCATCTGCTCTGGACCAGAGAACCCAACCTCAAAAGTCCTGTTGAAAAGTCAAGGTAACAAGGTAACTATATACCCTTTATTTAACCCGGTATGGTGATTGAGGTTGGAAATTTGTTTTTCAAGAGTTTCTTTGGGTGTTCCAAGGTGAGAAACGAAGCAGAACAGAGGTGTGTATGTGTTTCCTTCCTTTCTCTGCGTTCTGCACTTTGCTCCTATGGCTAATTTAAAGAGATAACCCACCTTAACAGCTTAGTTGTATGATAGGGCTATCAGGCTATTTTTAAAGGATAGTTATCCATATTGTGGTTCATTCTCCCTAACTTCCCCATTAAGCAGGCAGACATGAAGGCAAACCTCAGAGGGGTTATTATTTCACCATATCTTCAAACCGCTAAGAAGAAATGTGACAGAACAGCAAACAGACGGTAACCCACACATGGGACTCAAACATGATTTCCCCCCCCCCCCCTCTCTCTCTCTCTCTCTCTCTCTCTCTCTCTCTCTCTCTCTCTCTCTCTCTCTCTCTCTCTCTCTCTCTCTCTCTCTCTCTTTCTCTCTCTCTCTCTCTCTCTCTCTCTCCCTCACTATTCAGACTGCCGGCATGGATTCCTGATTCCAGGTATTTTCAAACGAGCAGGAAGGCTCTCACATGATGGCCGGCGGAGATCGGAGGGTTGCCGTGTGTGCAAGGATGGGGGGGGGCTGGTGGTAAATGCCCGCGGTTTCTGTTTGGGTGCAGTCACACAGAAGGGAAGGGAGGGAGCTGGGGGGGGGGGGCTTTGTTTGTGCTGCCCATGGGAAAAGGACTCGGGCCTCTGCGTTCGTGGGGGTCTGGTAGAGTTGCTTCTATACACAGGGAGACAGCAGCCAAGAGAGCATCCTTTCCTCACACCATCAAGGCCCAGTCTCAGAAGGCAGAGGAGGGGAAGAACAATTACGATCCCAAACGATTAGGGAAGAAGACAGAGGAGAAAAGATGATGCAAGAGCGTTAAAGAGGGTAGTAAAGATGGGTTTGGGGGTCTGGGGGAAAGGGGAGAGGAGAAGGAAGGACTGAGGGATAGATGAGGAAGAGGGTGGTGAGCACAGAGAAAAGGATCTGGATGGCACTTTGGCAGCACCAGTATGTTCCCAGGAGGATTACTCAAGCGCTCGATGCCACAGAATGCCAGCGAGCCCACAGTGGAGTTCTATGAAAGGATGCACACACACACACACACACACACACACAAACACACAGAGTTCTCCAGTTCAGTTTCCCTACAGTATCCCAGTACCCTTGCTTATTCTCTCCTCTCTTTCTCTCTTTCTCTCTTCCTCTCTCACTCTCTTTCTCTCTCTCTTTCATCCAGTTTTACTGTCCCTTTCTTCCTTGTTTTTCATCTCTCTTTCAACCCATTCCGCTATCACCACCCCCCACCCACAGCCACTAACCTTCTGGGGGTTATGACGTGGATACACAATACCTTTCTTTCTACTTCTCTTTAACTATTTCTCTCTGCCCCCCCCCTCTCTCTCTCTCTCTCTCTCTCTCTCTCTCTCTCTCTCTCTCTCTCTCTCTCTCTCTCTCTCTCTCTCTCTCTCTCTCACGCTCTGCCCCCCTCCTCTATCTCTCTCTCCATCTACACCCTCTCTATTTCCTCCTCTTCTCTATTGAGACTGCAATGAGAGGTCTGACAGGTAACAGATGCTCAACCAGGATGCTGTCAGCCTGGCACTGCCCCCCCCCCCCACCTCCTTATGGGCAGAGCCCAGAAAAGGGAGAGCAACACCCAGCAGGGAACAGTGCCCTTACTGTCGAGTGTCTACCCTATCCCGTCCTTCCTCATCCACCTCTCCCTCCCTCGCTCGTCCTCGCCCTCCCACCGTCCCTGTGCCGCTGCTCTCCACTCCCCGCACAAAAATACGTGATAGATCACCGGCTGTTTAACCCTTCTCCCTTGCTCCATTCTCTCTCATTCTCTTATCTTACGCTCGCTCTCTTTCTCTCTCTCTTCATCTCTTTCTTTCTCCATCTCTCTCTCCCTCTCTCTCTCTCTCTCTCTCTCTCTCTCTCTCTCTCTCTCTCTTCATCTCTCTGTCATTTCTCAGAGGGAGCAGTTATGTTGTCTTTTACCAGAAATGCCTTCACTCTCTCAGAGCTTCTCCATTCCGCCCACTTCTTTAGTGTGGAATTACCTTCCAGCAGGAAAGCTGGGGCTACAATGTGTGATATTGAACTCTGCTCATTCCCATGTCTCCTCTATGGCCAGTCTCTGAAGTAAACACATGTTATGTTTGCTAGCAGAAGATACCGAGACCATAGGACTGCTATGAGGTCTGCTATGCAGTTTAGTGTGGGTCTTCCGGTGATCTATGTTACCATCGGACTTTCCCAGTCTGTCCTAAATTACCAGGTACTGATACTCCAGTTGAGTTGATTCTATTCTACTGTCATCCAAGCAATTGGATGTTGTTGGGAGTAAGCCTTTTTCATGGAGAAAAAAGGAGACACGGGTAGATTTCAAGACCTGAGAAACTGGCAAACAATCTAGTTCCAGACTGTGCTTCGGAGCTATACAGTAAGCAGAGTACATTGACAGTTATCCCCCTCCCCCTACATGTGTGTGTCAGACCCTGAAGCCACCCTTTTGAACACACACACACACACATGCATACACTCATTTGAAAGTGTACATACCCCTTGCCCTGACTGACATGTAGCCTAATTAAACTAACATACATTCACAGATGTTTAAAATAATAGATTCAGATAAATATGGTTTAGGCTCGCTCCAGTTCCAGCTCCAAATTAGCTATGCTCCAGGGCCTAACAGGACCATGTGTGTTTTGATATGGATGTGTGTGTGTGTGTGTATGTGTGTGTGTGTGTGGGGGGGGGTGCATGTTGTCTTAAATCCATTCTGTGTTTAATTTATGAATCCATTAGTGTTTTGCATGTCTACAGCTGTTGGATGTTAGCTGTTACCTTTTTGGAGTGTATTTAGTAAAAGCATTTAATATACATGTAAGGGTCTGACATGATAGGATCAACAAGGCTGATGTTACCAGTCTTTTCTCTGTAACGTCTTTCCTGCAGCAGATCAATAACTATAATCCTGTCATAATCCACACATAATTCTACATAATCTTGCACTGGTTCAGGTTTATAATCCAAATCCTTTCTTCAGATTAACCAAAGAATAGACTTCTAGGAAAATATAGAAGTTGTTCATCTCCAGTCGGATTCTCTGTGTAATATTCAGACATAAATGATTTGAAATTGGTAGTGGTCTCACTGTTCTTATCCGGACAATGACACTTTACTGCGAATACAATTACCTGTAATATTCTGCAGACAAAAAATATATCTCAACCTAGATATACTTAACAAGACAAAATCAATAAATGGTGGTGCTATTCATGTGGTATTGTTATGGCTGCAAAAGCCTGTCAGCTTTAGAAAGGCAAACACATGCTTATACACACAAACCAATCCCCGTCCAGTCCAATACAGACATGCATGACACACAGCGCACTTGAGCGTGGCATACATGCCCCATCCAACCCCCCCTTCCAGAATGTCTGCAGTGTATTCATTCATGTAAGGCAGTGCAAACTACAGTGGTCTAGGGGAGAGGCCTGTGGGCACAGGGCAAAACACATTAGCTTCATGGTCACTTCCATGCACATATTCTCTCAACAATTACACACAGAGACCCTTACTGCATCCTATACCACCCTAGGGACATGCTGCAGCCAGCTAGTGTCCATTTCCTGCACACAAAACTCCATAAAGCACCAGATATCCTTCAATAATGTCTAATAAATACATCTATTACACATTCCTAGAGGGCCCATGGGATCTTCCCATTTAGCAGGATTTGACCATCACTCAAGCTGGGTTTGATGGGCTTCTTCAAACATGTCCTCGGGTTGTTCTCAAGTGACAGTCGAAGAGTAATGTGAATGCAATCAAGTGAGAGTGCCAATAGAGCATGTTTCCATGGTGATGGTGTGTGTGTGTGTGTGTGTTTGTGTATTTTTGTCCGTGTGTTTGTGTGCGTGTAAGTGTGCTTGTGTGTGTGTGTGTGTGCCTATGCCTAAGCATGTTTGTCCATGTCAGTGTGAATTTGTTTATGCATGTATGTGTGTGCATGTGTCTGTGTGTGTGTGTGGGGGGGGGGGGAGGGGGGGGAGTACAGGGAGGGCTAAGAAACGATTGGTTCAAATAATGGGTGGTGAATGTTCAGCGCTCACTTCCCATTCCAGTCCAAAGCATTCTGTTTCACTATAAAATGCCAATTGTAAATGTTTTAAGGTTTAAACCTTCCGCAATGACTCTGCTCTGAACAAAATCTCATAATATAAAAGCATGATTCAAACAAGTCTAAAGTATGAATGATCCAAACAAGCCTAACTTTCCAAATTCAACAATTATGTAATTTCCCCGATCTTTCTAAAGACATCTGCTCAGGTCCGAGGGGAATGTCTTTCTCCCACATAAGACGAACGCTTACTCGATGTTGCCTACTCAGTTACCAGTTGCTGTGAAAATTCCCAACGATTTCCATCTGGTTAAACAGCTGACTAAACAGCGACATGTAATATATTTAGCAACATTTTGAAGACAAAGCAAACATATCCTCCTTGCGTGATTCTGACTGATCATTAATTAACGTATGTAACAATAACATATACATTTTAAATCAAGAAACCAAGTAGCCTTTTGATCAACTTTATTTTCCTATAGAGAGCGCATCTAGAGATCCACGAAGCATGGACCTCGCGCAGGCAGGCGTAATTGCGGTCATCCATAGTTTCCGTGGAGCCGTTTGAGAACGGGATTGTTTAACGGGATTTGCCATGATACTTAATAACTTGATACCGTGATGCCATGATACCGAAGTCGTCTTGCATTACATAAATGAGCCACATCTGAAAATCAAATAAATTGCTCAAATACGAAATGCCATAAAACATAAAACAGTTATCATAGACACAAAAGCTCTAAAACGTTATCCGTGCATCTTTTCTTTTCTCTTTTTTTTTCTTTTCAGATGAGGGTCAATTTTCAGCTTCTTCATTTGCACCTGTTTTACGCGTAACGCGCAACGCGCTGTTCTTTAGATGCGCACACTCCAACACTATGCAACCATGTAGGTGAAGTAAACTATACTAAAAAAGTAACCTACCATATGATAGGCTATTGTAGGACAACCAAAATATAAACTGAAGTTAATTACTAAAGCCAGATAAGCGACTAAAACACATGATAGCCTAATTGTCATATAAATCATTAAGGTGTATCAAACCAATAAAGAAAATTGTGGTTTTAACAAGAGCAGTAGATACAACTATGCAATGTTCATAATTACAGCGATTTACTGGCGTAATTAACCCTATCCTTTGGACTTTTATAAATAATAATTAAATAATAAAGTATTCTTAATGTTAGACTATAGGCATTGGCTATTATTATAACGTCAATCATATGCATCTCCTTAACCACTGGCAATGTGTCCAGTGTGGGAATATCAAAACGCGCTTCTCACCTTTGTTTACAACCACGAAGTCACTGGGGGGAATAAGTTTCTGTCTCTCTACTGCCTTGGCGGGGTCTGTCGCATATGCTTCAAAGATGTTCAACCACTGAGGAGCCGAGCCTTCGAGCTTCCAGAGCGAGAGCGAGAGGGTAGCCCAGAAACCAAACAAACGGATTTCTGTCACAGTAATCCGTGGAGCTCACTCGCAACAATCCCACTGAATGATCTGCACCTCAGTCCGCTTCCTCGCACCCTCGCGGTTTCAACTCCCCCTCCCCTCCTGAGCCCCCTTTTGTCTCTCGTGTTTAGGAATGACGATTCCCGTTGGTTGACAAGAATCCAACGCCCTCCGAAGCCGTTAATTTCGCAACACCGTAGCCACAAACGAATACAATATGCTTATGTCTACTTAGTATGCACGGTTTCTCTCAGGGCTGAACACGTTCGATCTGTTTTTAACTGTGTTTCTGTATTTCAAAGGTGAGGTCTACTGAAATGTGGCTATGGTGCCTACGGGGCTTGCACGAGGGCAAATCCTTGCTTGCTATAAAATACACCCATATGTCCCATGCCAAAACAACAAGTGATTGAAAATGGAAAATATTTTGTTTTACAATTGTTTTAATTGCCTGCAGGGTAATCTGGTTCATGTTGTAACGGTTGGCGAAAGTAGTTCATGTGCCGTTCATCTCACGCTGTTGCGCAAAAACTTGTGGGATTATTGGTGTTTTATGATATCGTGGACATGATCGTTGTGGTTTTGTTGTGTGGGTTTGAGAAGTTGGGTGTTACAATATTATCCATGTAATATCCAGAACATAGATGACCATACCGAATAACCAAAATTGCAATTGTTAAGTGCTTGTTACATGTTAAAACAAGTTAATCATTGCAGTGCTTAGGAAATGCAAGGGAACACAGTGTAGAGTACATGCCTAACATTGAAGCCATCGTGTAGAACAGACTGGAAACCCCAATAATTCCTGTGCTGTGCTGTGGCTGTGGGGGTTTTGTCATGGAGTGATGTATCTCCGTTACCTGGGTTGCATATCTTATACTAAGCTATTTGTTTCTTGTTCTATTTCTGTCCCATCTGCCCCATTTTACCACGCGCTATAATATTATTCCACTCTATGTGTCTATAACCCCAATGCGTTCTTCACAAGCAAAACTCATATGGAGTAAGCCAGAGGATGTGTCAGTTAAGGTGCTATTGTAACACGTGTCCTAACACGTTTTGATTCGAGTTGCCCTTATTTGCTTTGTGGCCTCCTGTTAACCAGTCCCAGCATGCACCTGTGCAGAATGTTCTCCAAGCCCACGAGTCTTTCACTGTGACATCCACTGGATGGAAATGATCTCTCCTCTCCTTCCATCTCCTCTCCTTCTATCTTCATCTCCTCTTCTCTCCTCAGCCTCCAGACCTGCGTCATGGTACGCCATTGCCATTCCTGCATGGTGTGCAGGTATCGACAGTCGTACACATTCCATGCTCACCCCACAGGGTATGGAAGCCGTCCTTCCTGCAGGGTGGCCATGCTACAGCTGAGCCGATCACAGCTGTGGATCTGTCATCTTTCATGCATCACGAGGGCGACATGTCTCAATGCTTTATGGGGCATGGTGGGGCACAGTTCTGTGCTGATTTGATTGGCTGTTTTTTTATATTTTGTATATATATATATGTATGATTATGTTTTTTATGTGTGTGTGGGGTTGTGTTTGTGTGTCTGTGTGGGAGGTTCAGTGTGTGGGGGTTGTGTGAGCATATAGTACATGTGTATGTCTGTATGTGTTGGTTTATGTGGATGTGAATGTATATCCATGTGTGTATATTAGTGGTGAACACTCCTACATTCAAGGTGTGCCTGACCTGGTCATGAAATAAACATTAACCAAGGCCCTCATATTCCTGGGCCAGAGCGGCTGGCCCCCGAGGAGCAATAAGCAGGCCTGTGTGTCTGTCACTGCTACCTTACAGAGTAATAAAGCTTGCGGGTCCCAGGGCGAGATCTGGAGGGGCGAGGAGGGAGGGGAGGAGGAGGGAAGGGGAGAGGAGAGGAGAAGAGGAGGGAAGGTTCAGTGGGGGAACGAGAGACTGAGGCAAAGCCCTGAATCGTACGGTATATGTGGCCCCATGTTTTCAGGGGGAAGGGGATTACTGTTGGAACAATGACACGATAAGCCCAGCACTGGATGACAATGGAAGTTGTTTGCAGTTGTTGCTGTGACATCTTTAACCATCAGTGTCTTTTTAGTCAGGGTAGCCAGGCTTCTACCCCCAATACCCCCTCTCTTTCGTGTTTCCCCTCACTCGCTTTCTCTATTTCTCTCTCGCTCTCGCTCTCTCAGCAGCTACCAGAATTCATTACATGATTTCTCCTGCTGTGGCAGTCAAATAAACGCAACTGTAATACATCACGTTGTCACCTCAGCCTGTGTGCCCTCATTCACAGGCCTGCACTTGGATGAGGGATGTGACACAACCCACAGTCTTTTATACGGCAAATTGTTCCGCGTGTAATTCTTTAGGTACTGTATACAGTAGGTGTGTTGGCATGTATGTGTGTGCTCATCTGCATGTATGTGCCTATATGCATGCTCGTGTCCTGGCAGATGTGCGTCCATGTGTTTATGTGCCGGGTGATTAAAAAAGAATGATCTTTGAGCTCTCATGGGTTGCCCAAAGCCTCTCGTTGGTATGCGAGAGGTGGAGAAGGTTGGACGGTTAGGGGGCCTGGGGGTGGAGGGGGGTGGGGGGGGGGTCGCGGTTTGGATCTGAGAGAGGAGAGGTGACGGGTGGGGGCAGGGGTGGAGGTGAGGATCAGGGGGTAAACATATAAACACCTGGAAGGTTGACGTCAATGAAGTCTCCATGGACTCAGCTGAAGCCTGAGGACATCCGAAGCCAGCCCCTCCCTACTGCTGTTGACATGATGACATGGTAGAGAGAGAGAGAGAGAGAGAGAGGGAGAGAGAGATAGACAAAGAGAGAGAGAGGGAGAGAGAAAGAGAAAGAGAGACGAGACGGGGGGGCAGAGGGGGCAAGAGAAGGAGAGGGTGAATCGAGAGAGAAATGGAGAAAGAGACAGATGAGAGAGAGTAAAAGAAAGGAAGAGAGAGGACGACATTAGATGGAAGGGCGTGATCTCTTTGTGTGGTAGTCTCCCTCTCCCAGGATCGACCAATGATTGAGCGGGAGTTTGGAGGACCGCGGTGGGGGCCGGCAGGGTGAGTCAAGGCGGATGGCTCTCCTCCATACCAACGGTCACGCAACACAACTCCACATCCGCGATGCTTCTGGGAACAAGAGAGTGGGAAACACGACTGGAAGTGGACGGTGTAAATGTATGTCTTCTCTCAAGTGGCCCTGCCCTCGCCCCCTCTCCACCAATCCATGAATACAGCTTTCCTAGATGCTCTTTCCCAGCGTTGGCAGGTGCTTTTCCCTGGGGAATTCCCTGGTTCCCAGCTAGGCAGATTCTAGGTGAATGTTGGCCACCGGTTTATTGAGGATGGCCTGTGAGCTAAGTGGGTCCTGAGAAACAAGTCAGGTCTCGGCTGAGGTGAATAAGCTCTTTCCTCTGGGAATGTCAGACCTAAATGAAGCTCTTGTCCGTTTCCATTCAACAAGAGGAAGAGGAAGGGGGCAAAACAGCTTTGAGAGATGTTCCAAGACCGTGTGGGAACAGTATACCCTCATGTGAAAGATGCGTCTCTCCTCATCTGAAAGGGTTGGGGCGAGCTTGGTTTGAGTGGGGTTCCAGGAGAGGACAGAACCCTCTTCAGAAACAGCATTTCAGTTGGAGGCAAAACAGACAGGCTGTCAGAAGAGAAGATATTAAGGTTCTGGCATTATCTTACGTCACTTAGCTCACATCCCAGTCGGCACACTTCTAGATTTTGCCCTGGAAAATCACTAGAATCAATTAGCAAACTGTTCAACTCAAAAGCAATGTTCTGGTTGATGGCGCTTAGATGATTGGATATTCTATGTGTTCCTATAGAGAGATTCCGATGGAGCATTAGCGTGTTCTAGCCCCACATTTCTCAGACAAGGCATACTGCATGTTGGCATGCACGTTTCCGTGAGCGGGTGTGTGAGCAATGGATAGACTTTGAGGGAACACAAAGAAAAACAGGGTGGGGGAAGGGATTTACAGCAATGCACACATGAACATTGAAGACCCACCCTCCGCTCAGTCACACACACACACACGCAAACAGCCCCCTCCAGCACACACACACACACACGTACATGCAAATATTTCAAATGCAATGCGTTCTCTGCTTGTGTGCTTTGATCTCTCTTCTGTATGGTTCCCAACAGGCGTGATCCCTCCTCCTTCCTGGGGTGGTGTTGCTGGGGGCCCCCTCATGATGACCCATCCTGCCTCCATAGTGTTGGAGGGGCCCCTCCTTCTCACCACCACGCAGCTCCAGGAAGAACAGCTCTTTGTTCTCCGAGGGAAGGAAGCTTCTCTTCCTCTGGTCGGGAGGACTGGCGAGGGCTTGCTCATCAGGCTCGAGATTCCATCTCTCCCAATTTCATTTTTCTCTGCAATTTCATTTCTACTTGTCTTATTTCTGTCCGTTTCAGATCTCACGACGTCATTTCCCTCCATATCAAGCATCGCTTTTGGAGCTCCTCCACACGTTGTATTGCCATTCTCTGCGTCTTTGGTCTCTACCAGTAGAGTCATTGCAGTGGTGGGTTCTAACAGGATTAGAGTCAGCGCATTGGTAGGTTGTAACAGTATTATAGTCAGAGGAATGGAAGGTTCTTACAATATTAGTCAGTGCAGTTGTAGGTTATAAGAGTATTAATCAGTAGAGTGACAAGTTCTAACAGTGTTAGAGTCAGTAGAGTGGCAGGTTCTAACAGTATTAGAGTCAGTGGAGTGGCAGGTTCTAACAGTATTAGAGTCAGTGAAGTGGCAGGTTCTAACAGTATTAGAATCAGTGCAGCTGATGTTTGATGTGGCTCTTCAGAACCACAGATTGAGAGTGATCCATCTGATCAATGTCCCATCTTCCAGACCATCCAGGGACATACGGTCTGTGTTTTTATACTGCCATCTTGTGGTCATCTAAAACCCCAATGATCATTCTTGCCGCTGAGTAGGGTCAAAACAGACCGAAAAGAGGCGAGCCAACATCTGAATCATTTAGAAAAATGTATTCTCTTTGGTGGTTTGAATGCAGTGTGTAATTATATTGAGCTGAATAAAGGCCCATTCAAATCGTTCCTCTGGGTCATTAGTTCAGGCGAAATGTGCGCCTGAATTACATGGCAAGTGCGTATCTCATCTCAGAAGAGCTTAATCATATTCTCCTGCTAACAATTACCATTGGTTGGATACTCCTTTTTGAATAATCACAGCTAGATTTCCACTGTCTCCACACACAACCTCAACTATTTAATTAGAAACATCACAGCTTTGCTGCCTTTCTATACAATATATACATCCCTTGAGTCTTATAAAGAGCCTGAATGATACATTACACTATATGTACATACCGAAGAATACAAATGAAAACCAAATTGGCCAAGCGGACAGGGTAATCTGGCCTTGTGGTCGATTTCAAGTCTGAAGCAGGACCTTGTAGGACCTGAACACTGTCGTCCTGTGCTAAGGAAAAAGAGGTACGATGTCAAAGTCCACTGTGCTAGCGCCCCCTACAGTCAGAGCACTGTGCAGTCCAGTGTTACTGCTTGGTTTGACCGGTCACACTCGCAGTGAATGACATAACAGGAGAAGGAGGAAGGGGAGGAAGGAAGAAAGAACGAAACGGAAAGGAAGTAGAAAATGATCCCCCCCCCCCCAAAAAAAAAAGCAGGGACACAGACAAGAGCGATGTTGTGTGGCGAGAAAGAGGACAGGAAGGGGGTGGGGGGGGGGGGGGGGGGGAGCGGGGGGACAGTGGGGCTGTCCTCATTTCATGTTGCTCTCTATCCAGTCTTTGAAGTTGGCTATGTGTGTGTACACCGTGAAGAGGTCCGGGTCACACTCTCCCTGGTCGTACCCGAAGCTCACCAGCCCCAGGAGTCTCCAGCCCCCCCTCCCCTCCTCCCGGCCCCCGGTGCTGAGAGAGGGGTCCTGTTGGTGGCTGGGGTCGACGGAGGGCGCGGGGAGGATGAGGATGCCCCCGGTGTCCGCGGGGCAGATGTTCGACGGGCTGTAGTCCGGTTTCTGGCGGCCGCAGAGCATGTTGTCCGTGACGCTGACCGGCACGCCGTTACGAGCATACTGCTGCTCACAGGGCACCACATCTGCCAGGTGCACCACGCCCACCCTGGCCTGCTCCTCAGCCCCGATACGGGGGTCCGGCATGGGGGCCCAGCCCGTCACCAGACCCTGCCTGGACATCACCTCTCCCCCCTGGGTGTCGGGGAGGCAGAGTGGCAGCACACGCTCCCCGATGCGAGCCTTGTCCAGCAGCTTGATGACGGCCAGGTCCGAGTCCAGGATCAGAGGGTCGTAGTTCGGGTGGACGGATATGGACGCCACCTGGTGGAGAAGGTGAGATGGTGAGATGAAGAGAGATGAGCAAGGCCAGCCGGAGGAAGAGAAGAGTTGGTGGGGGAGTGTGAGAGGGACAGTGAGAGAGTGTGAGAGAAAGGGAGGAGGAGAGGGAGGGAGGGAGGGAGGGAGGGAGGGAGGGAGGGAGGGAGGGAGGGAGGGAGGGAGGGAGGGAGGGAGGGAGGGAGGGAGGGAGGGAGGGAGGGAGGGAGGGAGGGAGGGAGGGAGGGAGGGAGGGAGGGAGGAGGAGGGAGGGGGAGAGAGAAATGGAAAGAGAGTGTGGGAGAGAGAGAGAAAGAGGGTGGCAGAGAGAGATCCTGTGCCAACAGAAGGATGGAAGATTCATACTCTGTTTTACAACTCTGTTTCTCCTGTTACCTGGCAACATAATCACTCACACACAGTCACATTCAAAACTCTGCCTTCATTTGGATGTCTGAACAGTCTGAGATGTTACAAACTGATGAACCCTAAAAAAACACAGCTGTTAAATATTTTTCAATCTAATCAAGAGGGAACGATTTCGACATGGAATGGAAAATAAAACAAAACGCTTCCAACAGGTGAGATCTGCTGACTTTTCCTCCGTCAAAACGATCAGTTTCAATCAAATCTGGGATTGAGAACACCTGTCTAGCAGCAAATCAGCTCATAACAAAATTCCATCTCCTTCCTATGTCAGACACACAGAATCAACTGCTCATTCAAATACTACTCGTTCCAAACTACAGGTCCAGCAGGACCTGGTAACTCACCCTGAGGTGCTGCAAGCCCTTGGTCTCCCTGGCGTCACTGCGGTAGTTCTTTCCCATCACCACCTTCAACTTGGCTGCATCCAGAGGGTACAGCTTTCCCAGCTCGGTCACACAGTGGGCCGCTACCACCACGCTGCGCTGGTTCACCAGGGAGCCGCTACACACCAGCTGCCAGTCAGAGACCTCGTCCTCTGCCCCGCTCCGGGCCCCTCCACCCCCACCTACGGACCCCTTCTTCAGTGACCCCGTCAAGCTGGCCGTCTTGTCCACCTTGGGCGGGGCTCCTGGTGTGTTGGGGGAGCGTCGGTAGACGGCGGCCATCCAGGGCCACTGGGCCTCCGCCAGCTTCTGGGAATCAAAGGTCGGGTGCTTTCCACATACTGGGAGAAGGAGGGGATGAAATGAGAGAGAGAGAGAGAGAGAGAGAGAGAGAGAGAGAGAGAGAGAGAGAGACAGAGAGACAGAGAGACAGAGAGACAGAGAGAGTGGGTGGGCAGGGAAAGGGAAACGTTACAAAGTTCATTAGAATGATGTTGCAGGATGGTTATTCTCTCGGTGTATGTTTGAGGGCCACAATTCTATCCCTTCTTCAGTTATCCCCTTCGTCAGAAAGCTGGCAACAACAGCCCTCTGGCGCCTTCACCTGGTGAACAGGAGACATGACGTCCACTCCACTTGCCGGTCTTGAGGCAAGTGCGACGTGCGCTTCCAGAGTGGTGGTAGAATGGAGAGGCACACTCGTACTCTATGTGTGTGTAAAGGTGGTGGAAGCCCTGGGGCAGCTGGGATTGCACTGGAGGAACTTTCGTGGGACCAGGAGACTGGGCCTGCTTTCTCAGTCCTGAGGAGTAGAGCTTGTGTACAGGAGTCTTCCTAAAAGAGGAGAGAACAGGCGGCCACGGATGTCTTTATACACAATCAACTGCCACATATTGAACTGATCATTATCCTCATTTAGTCTTTCAGGGTTGGAGAAAGAAAATACAGTTGGTCTGACATTCTAAAGTGGCTGTCAAAGTGAAATAGTATGGGGTTTGGAGCTGTAGAAGGGAATTTCTAATGTTTGCTTTCAAATATTCCGATATTTTATGAGACGGTGGTGATATAAGACATGATGATATATGATCGGTGACAGCATACTTAAATAACTGTACACAGTACTAATGGAGGGCTGATATACGCTTCTGTCTGGCAGTTTTATGTTCCAGATGAAGATGCGTCTGCGTGCTTGGTAACTGGATCTCCAGCCGTGCTCGTTACACCTACCGTGATGGAGCATGAGGAGGCAGGACTCTCTGTCTCACCAGCTCTGAAACCTTTGGCTCTCGACAGGCTGCACACACACACACACACACACACAAACACAGTGCCTATTAACACCTACAGTCAGCCAGCTGTTCGGATAATGGTTAGGGAAATGACAGGCCGGAGGTGTAAAAAAGCTAACTGCCAGGGGCGATACACTCTTTCCTCCTAACGTAATTAGGATGAGCAGAAAACACACACACATGCACAACCACCCGCGCACCCACATCCTGAGACACACAAACACACACACACACACACACACACTCACTCACACTCACATACACTTAACCTACCTCTCACACAGAGGGGTTGGGCTCCACTCCACGTGCCGTTGGGTTGGCATGTTCGGCGGGCATCGCCGCTGAGGGCGTAGGAATGGTTACAGAAGAACTGCACGGTCTCTGGCACCAACCCTGGCACCAGCTCCTGGTAACCATGGTAGAGGCGGGGGAGTGGAGGACAGTCTTTATCTGAAGGAAGGGGCGAACAGAGAGAGAGACAGAGAGAGAGACAGAAAGACAGAGAGACAGAGAGAGAGAGAGAGAGAGAGAGAGAGAGAGAGAGAGAGAGAGAGGGAGAGAGAGACAGAGAGAGAGAGAGAGAGAGAGAGAGAGAGGGAGAGAGAGAGAGAGAGAGAGAGAGAGAGAGAGAGAGAGAGAGAGAGAGAGAGAGAGAGAGAGAGAGAGAGAGAGAGAGAAAGAGAGAGAGAGAGAGAGAGAGAGAGAGAGAGAGAGAGAGAGAGAGAGAGAGAGAGAGAGAGAGAGAGAGAGAGAGAGAGAGAGAGAGAGAGAGAGAGAGAGAAAAATGGAGAGAGGTGAAAGATAGATAGAGAGAGAGTGCAAAGAAGAAGGAAAGGTCAGTTTATTGCTGCTACGGTTTCAGCTGCCAGCGTGAGGATAGGTCTTAAGCCTCACCACTGAAGCTCTGGTTCTCCGCTTTCTCCTCCTCTGACATCTCTCTAGTCTTGACGTCGGATTCTTCCACCACCACGTCCTCAACAGGTTGGGCCCTGTTGCTGCCCGCGGTGTCTTTCCCTGTTGTCCTCGCTGTGGGCTTGGCGAGGTCCTGACCTCCCGCCCTGTAGGGCGTGTAATGACTTGTGTTGCTCCTCGGGGGAAGCGCGGTCTCCTCATTCAGGGAGTTGGTCTCTGTGACGTTGCTGGAACTTTCCACGTCATTCGTGTCCGACGGCTTGGTGTTGTTATCGGTGTACGTGATCTCATAAGTTTCCCAGTACCTCTCGAACGTGTCCCCCCTCTGTTTGGTGTCGTTGGGGCCTATTTGGTCGGGGCGTGCGCTCTCGTCTGTCTGCTCGTCTTTCTTCTCCCGTTCCCCTTGACCCTTGTCCCTGGACACCGCTATCTCGGTGACGTCTGTCGTCTTGCCTATCTCTTGGTCCGCATCTCTTCCTGTCTCTGGTTGTGGAGTCTCGTGTTCTTCTGCGGGGCTCTCTGGGGGAAGCTTTCCCTCCGTGTCTTTCCTCTCCACTGCGTTCAGACTGTCATCCGTTTCGGTGTCGTCCACTCTGCCGGCTTTGTCTGGTTCCTCCTCACCCCCGCCCTCTCTGTCCCGGCCTCCTCCTGGGGCTCGCTCCAGACTGGTATCTGTGTATTTCTCCTCGCCGTCTGCTGTGGTGCTGTTTCTGTGGCCTGACCCTGGGTCTGTACCGCCCACGCTTCCCTCGCCCGACGTTCTGTTCCCTCCCTCCTTTCCTTCGGTGTGGTGTCCTGGGTCTTTGTCAGAGCCTGTTTCTGGAACTTTCTCTTTGTCCTTTTCTGTGCCTTTTCCTTTGTCTTTGTCAGGCTCAGCGAGTGTGTTATTGACTGAAAGGAGAAGAAGTCAAGTGTTAGTGGAAATTCAGAGTGCCGCTGAATGGAAACAATAGATACAGTATAATCAATTCAGACCAGTTAGTGCTGAGTCATTATAGTGTGGCTCGTTATGCTAATTTGATTTGTTCAGTTGTCACCCTTTTCACTAAGGCTGAGACCTTTTCACGACATTTCCCACAATGTGCTTTTCTCAGACACTCCACTTCCCGGCATCCCATGCCAGAGGGTCTTACCTTTAACACAAGTGGGTGGAGTCCCGCTCCATGTGTTGTTGTGCAGGCATGTTCTCTGAGGGGTTCCTGTCAGCTTGTAGGGTCGGTAGCACAGGTACTGCAGGGCGATGAGAACGTCGTTGGGCCCATAAACCAGGAAGTGGTCCCCGTGTGCTGGCTTGGCTGGGATGGCACAGAACTTCACTGTGGGCACTGGTAAACACCACAGAGACAGATGTGTTACAGTCTGTTATAAATACCTACTAGATGTACTGCCCAGTCTACAGCTAGACTGTCCATGGGCTATGTATATCTGGTAAACGGCATGCAGAGGAGGAACAGAACTGTTGTAGAAGTTTGACTTCTTGTGTGGGATGTTATGTGATCAAATCAACCCATCGGTGGTCATCCTCTGATCTCTCCTCTGGTCTTTCCTCGTATCTCTACTCTCTCCTCTGATCTCCAGTCTCTTGGATCTCTCTTCGGATCCCTCCCACGATCTTTGATCTCTCCCCTAATCTCGGTTGTCTCCTCTGATCCCACGTCTCTCCCCAGGCTTCTCACCGCAGTTTGGGGCGGGGGCGCTCCAGGTGCCGTCGGCCAGGCAGACGGCGCTCCCAATCCCCCGAAGGTCGTACCCGGGGTCACAGCGGAACAGCACGCGAGCCCCCGAGTGATGAAACACCCCCTCGGTGGAGCCGTGGGTGGGCACAGGGGGCCTGCGGCAACCCACCACTGAGGACACAAACACCCACACGCACACATCATGATGTGTTTACGAGCCGTCTTCAACCAGCGTGTTGCTAATGAACCGTTACCAGTAAATAGTTCACGCCATCCAAACATAACATTCTGCTCGAGTTCTTCCTCTACTGAACCCCAGTTCACCACCGCTCCCCAGAACAAGACCACACAGCTCGAGCAGATAGGACCTAGTCCATCCTTCCTCGGCTCACCACTACCTCAGGGCTCCCAGACATCTTCACAGCTCATTATCCCTCAGCATAATGGCCTCTTTAGAAAAGCCTAAAACATCATTTACTTTTTATTGCCTCATTGATGAGTAATTTCACCTGCACTGGAAAAAGTGTGAACTCCATAAAGGGCGATGTTAACACATGGCCTGTAACTGAGGAAGAAATAGAAAAGACCCAATAAAAAAACAGCCAGTTTTAGTCAAACTGTTCAATTTTCCACTGTAATAAAAGTTGTTTTTATGATGTGGGTAGTTGGTAACTTGGTGGTACTGAGAGGAATGGAATAGAATGTGTGTAATTGTTCAGACAATGCCCAACTGTGAGACACAGGCTGCAATTCATAAATCACACATCATGCCAGCCATCAGAATTGGATCACATCTACAGTAAGGAGAGGAGCAATACACACAACCAACATGTGGTTGAATACTACAGACTAGATTATTCTTCTTTATTTCTAATGCACACACACACAGACACACACACAGTCAAAGTAAGGATGCAGAGCTGTAAAGGGTGAAGTCCCAGCCTCTCTCTCTCTCTCTCTCTCTCTCTCTCTCTCTCTCTCTCTCTCTCTCTCTCTCTCTCTCTCTCTCTCTCACACTCTTTGGCCTTGGTTCAGATAATTGTGGGCTAGCCTCCTTCAAGGGACCCCTCCCTACAACCACTGTCTCTGCTTTCCTTCAACCTTTCCACCTTTCCATTGTACGCAGCAACGGGGTATTCTCTTGCATATTCCAGAGTTGGAAAATGTAACTTTGCTTGACCTCTGTGAGTCATATGGAAAACAATGTATAGAATTTCCCAGGAACTGGTTGCATTGTCTCACCTCTTTCCTCCCACTGTCTGTCTGCCTGTCTGTCGATGTTTTGGTCCATCAGTTTTTCAGTCTGTCTATGTGTCTGTGTGTCTGTCTGTCTGCCTGCCTGTCTGTTTACATCCTTGTCCTAAACTGATCCCCATTTGCCTCTCTACACTGCAGGGCGAGTCGGAATGATTTAGGAATGCTAACAGAGGATGTTATGAGTAATGAAGCTAATTAACTTATCATCACTGCCTGACAACACCTTAGGTACTTAGTCGATGCATATTCTGCAGTACCTTGTGTTTGTACTTTATCAGGGTGCAAAGGGAACTTGGAACCAAAACATTATGTTGGCATATTCTGAAATTCTGAGAATTGGTTGTAACTTGAGTTTACTTTTACAGTAAATGACAGCTAAATGATTGCAGACATGAACAGCAACTGATGCCAAGTATTTTGTACCAGGTTCTTGAGTTTCTTGGCCCATGCTAAGGTTGGGTAAAAGTGTGCACTTGTGCTCCTAGGCTACAACTAATGAGACATTAGTCTGATCCTGAATCTAGCTATGCAACCAAGCAGCTGAGGGCTCCTCTCAGGGAGACAGATGAATGTACACAGTGCACAGAATGAAATGCCTGCTTTTTATGAGCACCTCAATTCAGTGGAAAAGCTGCCTGGAATTACAGAGCCAGGTTTTGTTTCTGCAGTCGTTTTATAGACTTAGATATAGCCCTGAAAATAAGACGGCACATGCTCATTCTGCCAGCCTGTTTTTGCTGAGGCCCCGGGGAGGTTGAGCGGCCACGGAAACACAGGCCCCCGGCCAGACGTCCCTAAATAAAAGACCTTGCGGCTGGGATGGGGACAGAGGTCACTCCAGCCTCGCCGTTCTCTCCTGGAGCTTACCAGGCCCCTTTCCCTCCCCCCTTTTCCCCTACGGCCCCCACACCCGCTCCAGGGAGGTCTCTGGCAGGGTGTGGGTGACAGGTGGCAACCCAAATAAAGTGGTGCGGTGGAGTGGCAGGTCAGGGTGGGGGTCTCCTGTATGGAGCCCAGGAGAGTCTACTTAAGAGCAGGGTCTTAGAGGGATTTTCAACACAAACAAAGCAAATTCAGAACATTCTCTAAAACACTGAAAAGTCGGCCTATTTATCAATTTTTCGATGACATCATCCCACCCCTGATAATCCTCTCTCCTTCTGTATGCCTTACATTTTATTTCCCTCTCTCCTCCTTCCGCAACTCTCCCTCTCTCTCCTTCATGACCACTTACTCACTCCATCAGTCTGTCTCTCCACAGCTTTTACAGTCCGAACATAAAGTGGAACCGGGAGGTGTGATTTCATGAAGTCATGAAACTGTCAGGTGGCCATTCTGATTTATCCTCCATCTGTCCACACTGGAAACATGTCTACCTCAGCATCTGAACAGTTTTGGCCGGTCATAGCGATGACCAGTGGTATTGGCAGCTGCTGGAAAGCCCGGCCAAACCACAGATCTCTCCCCGGAGACGGTGGCTCACTCAGCTACAGGACTCTGGGGAGTCAACAACAGGCAAGCCTGGGCGGATGTATGGAGGGGTGGAGGGGAGCACAGTTCTGTACTGACTGTACCGACTGTACGAGCTGTGGAACCATGATGCACTAGCTGAGTAACAAAATCCTCTTTTGTGTCCCTGTGAAAGGACACATTCTGAGAAAAATTATGTTCTGCCGAGTGCCACAGCAGACTAGGAGGACTGTCTCTCTACTAACAGCAGATTAGGAGGACTGTCTCTCTACTAACAGCAGACTAGGAGGACTGTCTCTCTACTAACAGCAGACTAGGAGGACTGTCTCTCTACTAACAGTAGACTAGGAGGACTGTTTCTCTACAGAAGACTAGGTGGACTGTCTCTCTACTAACAGCAGATTAGGAGGACTGTCTCTCTACTAACAGCAGACTAGAAGGACTGTCTCTCTACTAATAGCAGACTAGGAGGACTGTCTCTCTACTAACAGCAGACTAAGAGGACTGTCTCTTTACTAACAGCAGACTAGGAGGACTGTATCTCTACTAACAGCAAACTAGGAGGACTGTCTCTCTACTAACAGCAGACTAGGAGGACTGTTTCTCTACTAACAGCAGATTAGGAGGACTGTCTCTCTACTAACAGCAGACTAGAAGGACTGTCTCTCTACTAACAGCAGACTAGGAGGACTGTCTCTCTACTAACAGCAGACTAGGAGGACTGTCTCTCTACTAACAGCAGATTAGGAGGACTGTCTCTCTACTAACAGCAGACTAGGAGGACTGTCTCTCTACTAACAGCAGACTAGAAGGACTGTCTCTCTACTAACAGCAGACTAGAAGGACTGTCTCTCTACTAACAGCAGACTAGAAGGACTGTCTCTCTACTAACAGCAGACTAGGAGGACTGTCTCTCTACTAACAGCAGACTAGGAGGACTGTCTCTCTACTAACAGCAGACTAGGAGGACTGTCTCTCTACTAACAGCAGACTAGAAGGACTGTCTCTCTACTAACAGCAGACTAGGAGGACTGTCTCTCTACTAACAGCAGACTAGGAGGACTGTCTCTCTCTCTACTAACAGCAGACTAGAAGGACTGTCTCTCTACTAACAGCAGACTAGGAGGACTGTCTCTCTACTAACAGCAGACTAGGAGGACTGTCTCTCTACTAACAGCAGACTAGGGGGACTGTCTCTCTACTAACAGTAGACTAGGAGGACTGTCTCTCTACTAACAGCAGACTAGGAGGACTGTCTCTCTACTAACAGCAGACTAGGAGGACTGTCTCTCTACTTACAGCAGACTAGGAGGACTGTCTCTCTACTAACAGCAGACTAGGAGGACTGTCTCTCTACAGAAGACTAGGAGGACTGTCTCTCTACTAACAGCAGAAATAAACCTTGTTGGCTTTCACACACAGACACAGAAAACAGACCAAATATTGTTGCTTTACCCTGGAAAAAGAAAGGGGCTGCACAGTTGAGCATCTGTCCTCCTCCACATCCTGTCGACTAATCTAATGACCAATTAGCTTTTCATAATTGTCTGGTAATTAGAGGTGAGGAGCTTCACAGTAGGTCTTGTACTGCAGGGGTACTGTAATGGGACTGTAATGATATTGTAGGAGTACTGTGGTACCGTAATGGTACTGCAAGGGAACTGTAGGGGTTCTGCAGGGTATTGTTAGGGTGTTATAACTCACCATTCTCACACCTCCTCCCGGTGTAGCCAGCCAGACAGGCACAGTGGAAGGAGTATGATGTGTCTAGGATACAAGTACCATCGTGTAGGCATGGCGACGAGCTACAAGCTGCAGACCAGAGGAAAAAGAAAAAATATCAGACACAGGAAAATTCCTAACCTCGCTAACCTCACGACAGCTACCGAAACACATGATGTAACCTCACTACAGCTTATGCATTATTTGTGTTGTATCAAACTGATGAATGATGGCTATGAAAATAAAACGTTTCTCTACAGCTGTAAGTACTATTTGATTGTGACGAAGTGGTTAGTCTAGAGGAAGTAAAAAGGCTGCTGTTTGCTTCAGCGTTATTGTGCTCAGAACCCCGGCAGTACCTGAGCTCTCCTGGAAGGTAGCGAAGAAGCCGTCAAAGTTCTTGTAGCCGTCTGACACAAACAGGACATGCAGCGAGTTCCCGGAGCTCTGGATAGGAGCAGGCCTGTTGTTCCCACAGAATCGACCAATCACGCGCGAGTTGATGCTGTCTCCATCCCGGACCTCCACGTAGTCATAGCGACAGGAGTGGTCAAACTCCAGACTCAGCATCATGAACCTAAGGACCAGGAAGCAGCAGTGTCACGTGACGTGTCACATGACATAAAGAAAAGCAGCCTTGAGAGGCCCCGGTTGAACGTACTATGGCGGGCCGGGTAGTAAAAGACACACAACCGATTTGAAAGTACTGAAGTCTTGCTGGGAGCAGGATGTGGAATCGTGGTGTGCTTTCCACACCAGGCTTAAACTCGGAAACTTGGATTTCTCACTCAGTGAAAGCCTGGGAACACACTTGACAAAGCATCTGTCATAACATTTTTAAAGGTAATTATTTACAGTAGCCATTTGGAACTTTTTGCTTACATAATAGACAGCCATTTGTGTCAGTCTATTCCATTCTGTCATCTGTCTCTATCGTTCAGACAAACATGTTTTTATATCGGTGGTAGACCTGATTTTTCCATATCAAACCCATTCACAGAGTTCTGGTCTCTAGATTAATGTGGTGTCAACATGATGTAACCAAGCTGACTGTGAATGTTAAATGTTGTCAGGACTCCTGGTAGGTGTGTGTGTTTCCAGAGACCCAGGGTTTATTTGATTCGCTGCACTGGCTGGCATCCTCGCCCCTGGCATGATCACACTACCCAGCTGGCAGGCCGCTAACTACACCAAATCAAACCATTGTTTAGTGTTGATGGCATTTAACACGATTCAGTTCTCTTTATTGGAGGTGAGAATTATTTATGTCCTGAAGTTTTTATAATAAGGTTCTGTTTGTTTGTGTGTTTGTGTGTGCACGTATGTGTGTGTTATTGTCATTTATTTTGAAAGCGATCAGAGCCCCTAAAAAAGAAATCAAGGTATTCATCTGAAATCGTAGCTACAGTGCATCCAAGACTGGTCATAGGTAATATGCACCTAATTGATACTGCATGAAGCTAATGGAACAATTACACTCTACATTACAACACGGTCATTAGTCACACTGGTCAAGAAAGGGAACATATTTGATCCTTATTCTTAACATGTTAGAGAGTGTTTAGTTCACACAAGTCAAGCAATAGAAAACAGATGATAATATCAAGCCATGTTCCAACCGAAACAATCTAACTTTGTTGACCTCCTGAACCCACAACTTTTGGAGTCTAAAGTTTGCAGTTCTTGTTACGTTTTGTAATGGCAATTTTTGACATAGTTACAATATCTATGTTTCTTTGAGCGGTAAAAAGTAAGTTCCTTTGTTATAGACAGAAACTGAGGTTCTGTGATGTGGTTTATTGTGTAGAAGGGACACTCAGATTGTCTAAGGTATTTATGGTGTTGTTTTAAAATGCCTAACTAAGATCCAGAGGGTCTTAGTTGGGTCCGGGGGATGGGTGCTGAACTTTGGCTAGAAGGTCTGGGTTCTGTTTCTTTTTGTTAATGGAATTCTTGTTTGTAGATAGTCACACAAAGGACAGTTGACCATTTGACTGATCAACTGATGTGGTTTTGTTATCTACTCATTTGGGGAGGAATGTTACTTCAAAGAACAGTGAGACAGCTGATATGGAGATGTATTGTTTCAAGCTGTCATTAAGTTGAGTGAGCCAATCACAGAGTTTGCTATTTTGATTGATTGACTTTATAGAATGCCATTTGATCTAAAGTGTATATAAGGTTGTGTTTTTTGAATGTTCTTCATCACTCTTGCGAACGATTTGTGACTAGCGCACCCTTCGTAATGACTGATCAGCAAAACTTTAATCATATGTAATTGTATTATCTAAATAAATTGCATTAAAAACACATCCCTTGACTATTCAGATATGCACAGTTCCACTAAAATTCTTCCATAACAGGTATTCGTCTTTTTGTTGGAAACTCCAATGGGTTTCCATCAAATACTAAATACATATCTGAGTATTATAACATGTCTCTAATCACTACCGCAATTTACTGTGAACAATTCAAATAGTTTATGCCAATAAATATCTCAACACATTCCTCCTCATTAGTGTCTGCCAGCCAAATAGCTGTGTAAAATAACGCTAATGACCTATCTTGTTTTTGATTGTAGGTGGTTTATGATGTATCTCTGCAGTACACACACACAGTGCCAAGTCAAATCTTAGAAATGGGCGGCTTGGGTAAACTGTTTTTGTGCCCTCCTCTGTGGGAATCCTGACAGGGCTTAATCTCTGCTGGGTCATCTTGAAAACGAAAGGTCAGGAGTGGCTTTGGGGCCTGTTTTAATGAGAACTGAAGTGAATGGGCTAAGTGGTGAGAGACACTTATTCAAATGCTTTTCTTTTTTAATTAACGAGCAGTGTGGTTTGGTGGGCGGGCAAGTAGTTGAAGAGTGGTTGCCAGAAGGATCCCACAGAAAGATAGCCAGCAGACATGGATATGTTAGAGCGTGTCTGAGTAAGCTTCTTCACATCAAAACAAGAGGAGAAAAAGAATCTCGCTTGGCTCTCATGGTTGTTGCCAGACGTGACATCTTTGGCTGGATGTACGAAAGGAAAAAACGTCTGTACAACTTCATATATCTTAGCATGTAGAGGTGGAGAGGTACCGAGCCCTCTGCTTGTTTAGAGTTCTCTCCGGTCACAGGGGGGGTTGAGCCTCAATGTGACCAGTGGGTTGCCTGACTGACAGAGGTAGTGAGCAGTAGGCAGTTGCGTGTGTTGTTGGTGTAACCCAGTGAATGTGCTGTGTGTGAGCAGAGAGAATCGTCACCATAAGTACAAAGAATAGGGACACTGCCAAACTCATAAATACAAAACTGCCTTGCCAGTAGGCCTTCAATGGAAGACGCCAAAACTCATAAGTTTCCATTAGTCCACTGACAAGCAACACGGCACAGCAACATGAAACTAAGGGAAAGGCACAACGTCAGTTACTGTTTCTGCAGCGGGCAAGTTGTAAAGGACATTAAAGTGAAATAAAACCTTATTTCTTCACTTTAGGAGGTGATTCATCAATCTATTTCAATCTATAAGTCTGTGATGTCGTTCTGTGACTCCAAACTGGGCTGGGAAGGTGCTTTTTAGCTGCGCTTGCAGGCTAATTTGTCATCCAAGAACGGATTTGGACAGGCTGCCTATGGCTGTCACGGTTATGAAGTTTAACGTGGAGCTGTATTTGTGAGGAAAAATCGTAATCATTATTTTGTTCTATTGTATCTGTTCATGTCAACACACCAACCCAGAACAGCATGCGCACTGTGACTTTCTGTCATTAAAACAGCACTCAAAGAAATGCTTGCTTGTAAATACAAAATAAATATATAAATCAACAAAGGCGTCTACATAATGAGGTATTAAAGGAATGGAAAGTGAAACGCAAGATGAGAAGTGGTCTAGACTGTCCTTGGTCCAGCCATTCTTTCACAGAAACGAGAGGCTGAAAGAGAAGTTTGTTTATATCGGGTCAGCTATTCATAACTGTTACAGATGGACACTAAATGTACCCGTCTGCTCCTTTCATGTCAGAGGAAAGTATGACAATATGACCTAACATTGTTGAAGGGAATCTTTTTTTCTTTCGCAGCAAAGCGACGCTAAAAGCATTCGCACAGACTTCAAAGTCTTTCCATGTCTCAAGGAGCTCTTCCGATCTACCATTGCGTGGTCTTTGTTAGCAGAACAAAGTCAGTCAGGGTCGTACATGGAGGTTTTGTCTCTGGGTTTTATCTGAAGTTCAGTAAAGGTGTTTTTAATGTCACTATGCAACTGAGGTATGGGTCACAGAGCACCATAAGAAACACTATGAAGAGGTTCTGACAGGTTCTGACTGCCCACCTGAATTCAATGGTGAAGAGTTGGTCTACCTGTATGGTCCACTCACAGCGAGCATTGGTGGGGTAGCTTTCCAGAACCAGGTGACCCTGGCGCTTACGAATGACTCCTCCACATTCTACAAACACACACACACACACAGATGAAAGTGCTTGAGATCATTGATTTGAAACAGATGTTTTCACTGCAGTTTGTTGCCACTTGTTCTGCCGTGCTGTGTAATTACATTTAAGTTGCCAAAGCAGTTACACAAAAATAAAATGAGTTTGCAGGCTTCGGGTCATTTTCATCATCACTACCTGGTAACTGATGAAAACTCTTATCTCATGCCCAAAACACTATCATTTGCATATTACAAAAGCATCCAGACATGTCATCAAACTGTTTTGTGAAAATCAAGTCAAGTATTTTGTAAGTTGCAGTATTGTGATTTAACTATCAGTTAGAAAAGCCTAGGAGTTATTTGGCTTGGTTCCACCTGTGTCGACACATACCCCCTGTTTAGGTGATTGTTGTGTGCCACACAAGACTTGCATTTAGAAGCAAGTATTGTATACGGCTTTAGGGTGGAGGGGCATGGGGTGGAAGGGGGTTGAGATGTGCAGGGTGGACAGGATGAAGATGTGTTTGGAGGTACATGGGAGGGATGAGGGAGGAGGGGGCAGGAGAAAGGAGGAGGGGGCAGGAGAAGGGAGGAGGGGGGAGGAGGGGGGAGGCGGGGGGAGGAGGGGGAAGAGGGGTTTACTCACTTAGGCAGTCCCCCCCGGTCCAGCCAGGTCGACATTCAGCACAATACTTCCCATTGACAAAGAAGTTATCTCTGGGGCCCCAGGTCCCGTTGTTACAGCTCTTACAGTTCTCAAATATGCTGCAACCTGAGAGAGGAAGATCGAGGAAGAGAGATGAAGGGAGAGGAAGAGAGATGAAGAAAGAGGAAGAGAGAGGAAGAGAGAGGAAGAGAGATGAAGGGAGAAGAAGAGAGAGGAAGAGAGATGAAGAAAGAGGAAGAGAGAGGAAGAGAGAGGAAGAGAGAGGGAGAGAGAGGAAGAGAGAGGAAGAGAGAAGAAGAGAAGCATGTGGAACAAAATTGGGGTCACACCTCACATTCAGACAAGATTCTTTCAGTCGCTGAGTTTGACTGGTACCCCCCCCACACACACACACACACACACACACACTGTCACCCCTCGAGTATTTCCCTTGTCGTGCGTGTAGCCCCTCTTACACTGGCTGGTAAAGTCATCAGGCTCCCCCCTCCACCAAAGTAAAATAGCATAAACACATTTATGCTTCCTGAAATAGAAATGCACGGGAACCCCACCCCACCATCCCCCACACGCCCCCACCCCCTCTCCCCTACAGGCCTGGATTTCTGGGGGTAAGATGGGTTTTCACTTTGGCCTGAGAGCTCGTCTCTGGAGCCAGACATCCTGAGGCCGGTGGGGAGATACAAGAACCCCCCAGCAAGCATCTGGGTAGACAACCCATGACCGGTCCACACAGCATCTACCTGGGTTTTGTCGTTGCGATTTATGAGAAAAAGGTCTTTTAAAAGAATATACTTCAGAGCTGTACTGTAAAAACACATGTCCAGGAATGCATTTGATGAGGAACACCGGCTGTTCTGTTCAGCGATAAAATGAAAACATTCAAGGTTCCAGCTGTTTGGAAAAAACTACGTTAATGTGCACCACGATGTAAGGATGTGTATTTATGTTGGTGCGTGTACATTGGTTTCTTCTGCATGCAGGTGTCTGTGTGTGTATGTGTGTGTGTGTCTGTGTGTGTGTAGGTGTGTCGTACATGTATGCAGACATAAAAGACACCCTACACACACACACACACACACACACACAGATCATCTCATGAATCAAGGCTCCAGCCGTTGTGCCTAACTCTGGTGTTTCAGTGAAGTCGTGCCAACGAGGGGAAGAGGAAACAGGTAAAGTCGAACAGAAACACAGCACAGTGTGTCTGAAAGATGTTTCACTGACTTCTAGAAAGACCCTTCGTAAGAGGGCCACGGTCTGGCTGATGGATGGCAGATACCTGTGACAGAAAAGGCATTAGGCCCGACAGCAGCGTTGCCAGGGCGCGTGATGTCGAACGGCTGTGGTACCTGGGTGTATGATGCAGGGGTCACACTCGTTGATGGCGTTGCGACAGCAAGGCACGGCATAGCCCACCGGGGTGCCCTGGAGGGGGCACCTGCAGCGGATCACGTCGTACTCACAGCAGCCCCGACACATGACGTTCCACTCCGGACCAGGACAGTGGTTATTCAGGTACCTGTAGTCTGGAGAGAGGTGCTTGGATGTCAGCATTGAGGAGGAAACGACAGCTTCTTCCCAAATCTTAGCGAGTTTTGCCCTTTGGCGGCACCAGAATAAAAGTCTCTGTGGTTCACAACTCAACATCTTCTGAGCATAATGGGGCGCTTGGTTTGTACAGATATCTACTTGTTAAAATTGGATCGATGTCTACGACAGCACTCAGATTGTTGTTATTGTTGATCTGCTATGAATCTTTAAATCCCCCCAAAGCTGAAGTAAGGGAAAGTGTTTACGAAGCCTCGTAGTGGATGAATCTCAAAACGTGCTATCACTAACATACACTAACACATTTTGAAATACTTTTTGCCTGATTCTGAGCATGAAACGAGGTTCGCAAAATGTGCTTGCTGCTTAACACCAGTAAAACAGGCTTGTAGTTCATTAGTCAAGTACACATTTGTAACAGACGCAGTCGGGATGAGGTGAAGACGCTGATGACAAACACAGCTGTAGTGAAGGTAGAGCTCAGAATGGAGGGTGATGATTTGTCAGCCCCGGGAATAGAGTGGTTCTAGTATCCCTGAAAGGATATGAGCCAACGGCCTGACAGACTGCGGGAGACGGGTTGTCTGTTTTTCACAGTGTGCTTATAATCCGTCTGTGCTGTCTGCTGTCTCTTCGACCCACCCTGTGGTAGATGACCTCGCTGGGCAAGCTCTGAGTGCTCTGGCTGTGCCATATGGTCGGACTTGGTGGGGAGACATCTCCTCATCCAGCCCTTCATTCCCCAGCTGGGTTTCTTCACATTCCATGACATCAGACATCATTAACGTAGCGGCGGAAAAAGAGGAGAAAAAACGTAATGGCCGGGTCACGGTGGCGGAAAATGACCACGGTCACGCCAAATGAGTCAGGTCACGAATCGCGGAGGGTACACGCGAAAGATGAGTCGCTACATCCACACGTCTTCTGGGTTGTTAAAGTCCGTGCTTCATAAATTCGGGGAGGGGGTGGGGGGGATTTTGCGGGAAAAGGGTGATTTGAGGCGCTCTCAGATGTAGAGGTTTGGATTATGTAGCGGTGGAGTTGAAAGCTGCAGTTGAGAGAGGTGGAAAATCTTCTGAGGTGGACGTGGAAGGAGGTTTCACGGAGTGGCAGCAGCACACGGACGGTTGGCACAGTGTCGACTCTGAACGCTCCTCCCTCCCCTCCAAGCATTCTACGCATTCTCGGCCTCTGGCGCTCCAAGGATAACAAGCCTCCTTCTTCTCTCTCTCTCTTTCTTGGTCTTCCCTTCCAGTCCCACATTTGATATTTAAAACTCTCTGCCATAGTAAATTCCTTGTTTGTGCAAACTTACTTGACGAACAAAAGCTGATTCTGATTCAGTTTCTGATTCTGATTATTCCGTCTCTATCTGTCTTTGCGTCTCTCTCTCTCGCTCTGGGAAATCTAAGTCTTATTCCATGCAGGGTGGAGTTGAAGGTCATCTAGCGATGGCTGTTATTGCTTCGGCCCAAAGTCATATTTCTGTGCAACACTGTTCTCCATGGCAACTGCTCCATCTGAGGTTTTCAGATCGCCCACACCCAACTTCCACGCACGCACACACACACACACACACACACAAACACACACACACAGTGTACACACATACACACACACACAACAAAATGTGCACTCTATTGGGGAACAGCTGATTTACTGCAGTCGTCATAATGAATGTATGTTTGTGGAAAGTCCGCTGGACGATGAGTTGAGCTGTGCAGATGTCCTGGAATGTTATTAGACCCCCTCCTCTCTCCCTCCCACACACACACCAAAGATTCCCCCCCCCCCCCCCCCCCCCACCTCACTGGGGCTCCAACATTAATGAAGTCCTGTTTTATGTCTTCCCCTTCAGTCCCTGTCTGGGTTTCTGATGAGCAGCCACTCCGCCATTGAAGGACACTCAGGACTGGCAGAGAGACTTTCAGACGAATCACCCCGGATATTCAGGATGTGACGGCCTCGGTCAGACTTATGGATGCTGTGTAAGGACAGCTCTTGACCAGAACACATGTTGCGCAATGTTATGCATGTGAAACTTGCAGCAGTTTGGTTTGTTTTAGCTCCGGTCTGTTTTCTCAGCTGATTTACAGCAACAACACCCAGCGTGGGGCTTTGCCTGGTATTCATCCACGGTACACATCAAGCAAACATCACGCACTGGAATGGGAGTCCCTGGTCACACATTACTGTCGTCATCAGCATAAGCTCTGTGTTACACCAAACATGAGGGCTATTGTTCTTGGACGGTAATGGCCATGCACGCTGCTCAGCAGATACACCCTCACAGAGACCTCTCAGTGGGTGTGCGTGGTCAGAGCAGATGTGGCCCTGTGCCCCCTCGTCCACCTCCCCAGTCACTCCCCTGGTGTCTCGCCGTGCTGTTTGCTCCGAGTCGCAAATCTGGACTTTCCCTGAGCGCAAGATGGAGTGCGTCGTTTCTATTTTCAATGGGGCATTTTTGTGGATTTCCTCAGACAAAGTGTAAGAACCACAGGCATCCCGGAATGGCCATGTCAAAATGGGTTTGTGTGTTGTGTATGTGTGTACATGCGGGTTTGTGTGTGTGTGTGTTTGTACTTATTTTTGTCTGCGTTTGTGTGAGTCTTCTTGCAGTTGTTTGTGTCTCTCAGAAAGAGAGCAAAAGGGAGAGACTGGAGTAGAGAGAAGGCAGTAGAGGGAAAGGGAAAAGGTTACAAGAAGACTGAGCGAGTAGAGGAGAGGCATTTTCAGGAAGCACAGCACGCTGCTAAATCCCTTCCACAGTTCTAAAAACTCCAGCCCAGTTGCTGGAGCCAGCCGTACCTGCCCTGACCCAGTCATCCAAGCATGAGCACTGCTGCATAAATCACAGCAGTCTTTCCGAGATAATGCACCAATGCCAGACAACCACTGCTCTCATGGCACTGGCTACGTCGTTACTGACCCAGTGTTGATACACATTCTCCTGTTCATGGGACAGTTTTACTCTCCTTCAAATGAGCCTGGTTTATCCTGGTATTTTCTGTAGTCCAGTAGGGCTGATTTATGGGACTACAAAAAAACAAAATGATCGTCAGGTTTTATGAGCTGCTCTCGCAGTGTCATCGGATCGATCAGCGTGTCATGTCCAATCTCTCCACAACCTGGAAGACGTTCTGTCGTCCCAGGGAGGATCGATGAACTGCCCCAGGCATGTTCCCATCTCACCGAACACCTCACCGAACAGCACCTCCAGACAGAAATATGATTCCATTCTGGCGGTATTTTATGTCGAGTCATGTCTGGATGGTATCGTCAACCCCGGGGCGGACAAACAGTCTGTCTCATCCTCGGCTTCCTCCTCAGAGTAAACACACTTAGTTTACAGGGGCTGAGGCCTGTGGCCAGTTGTTTTCTCAGAGCATGACTCAGAGTTGCCCTTCCAGTGCTGGACTGAGAGCCTTGTTTATCGTGTAAGAATGTGTCTTTATCCCTGACAAGAGCCCACCCCAGCTCCCAGGACTGTTTACCAAGCCCCTGCTGAGTTTACCAAGTTCTCTCTGCACTACTTATGCAAAGCAGTTACAGACGACTCAGAGCCAAAACAAACATTCCATAGGCATCCAGGTCCACACCTGCAAAAAACATAGATTAGACAGTAGCATAGATGGAGTATTTTTTTACAAGGCTGGTGATTATGGTTGTGAATGCATGTGTGAGTGATTTCCTGTATTTAACTGTACCTGTGTCCTGTATGTGTGTATCTATTTTGAACTCCAGACCCTCAATTGTAAATAGTTTCCTTTCGTACACATTTTTGGTTTTCAGTAGCGGTAAATGAGGTGTTTGCAGGACATAGCGTGTCTGAAGGCCTAATTGAGAGCGAGCAGGGGAGGGGGACCTCTCTCCAGTCCTCGCTCGTCCCCTTGCTCCTCTTCTTTTGGTGCCAGGTATCAATCCAAATACTTTCAGCAACGATGGAACGAAATGTCTTTGCATCACAGCTTACTTGCTTTCTTTGCTCGCGCCCAATTCACGTGTTGTGTTTCGTGTCTGTGCTCTTTCACGCGTCTCAATCACGCGCATAGTCTGCTTGGCATCGGTTGTGCACGCTCCCAGACAACTGGCAGATGTCACAACCCTAGGCTTGTCTCTGCTCTGTATGCAACACCACACACAGACCTGACCACAGCCACACAAAGCCTTGCTTAGGCTGATAAAGATCTCAGCCTGAAGGCTAATGACTCCCAACCTCACAATCCAATCTGCTTTGTTATGGAGGATCCTTGAGGTTGATGTATAATGTCTGTGGGGTTTTTCATCCCTACAAACTCACAACCTGTAGAATGCAGTGAGATTGAGATTCTGGCACAGAGCGCTGGAAGCACAGTGTAACTGTGCTTGAGTCAAAAGAAAAAAGGCAAACACATAACTTCTTTTTCCTGGCTCGTGGCTTGCTGTGCGTCTCTCTCTGGGGTTTGTGTGGCCTTTCTGGGATTATGTAATTGGTGTCTGCTTTTTCCATCCCAGATGTTGTGCTTTAAGATGTGCTGCGACATGAATGTCAAGAAGTTGGAAAAACACTAATACTGATAATCCAGTTATCTTCAGAGAAGTCTACAAGACTTCCCCCTTCCTCACACACACACACACACACACACACACAAGCAGAGGTTGTTAGCAGTCTTTATTGGTCTAGCTTTGTTGTGCAGCCTTAAGATGACATCGTAGTTATTGGGTGTAAAACCAGTCAGAGTGAAACCCATAAAACCCATGTGTCCCTCCTCCAGAGGTTGAAATATATCTCTGACCTTTTGACCCCTCACATTGACCCCCTGACTAGCTTCACAGTTCTACATATTTATTAGCTTTTCATCCTACACCAGACGCGGCATCTTCGCTGACACATGGTCGGCACACTGCAAAATTCACTCTCTAGTCAATTTCAACTCTTCAATGCCTGTCCCACTTCCACACCATACACACACATCCACTGGAATCCAAGACACTTAAAAGATAAGCACTATGGATTCATAGTAGCACCATATCCAGATCTGCTGCTTGTGCAGAATGTGATCATCCAAAATCCCAGTATTACTTCTTACCATGCAGCCTGCAGCTGAACCCTGGCCCAGTGCCTGCTCTGACCGCTTTACTGGCAGTGTCACTCCTCTGGGTTGTGTTTGGGGGTCAATCTGAAGGTCATCCTGAGGGATTTGTATTTGTTGTCTATAAAAGATCAACATTGACCCTGGACGAGGTTCACATCTGTAGAGTTGCTCTGCCTCTCCCCTGCCTTCATGACTGCAGCTGTATATATACTGTACTTCTCCACATGACAACCTATTGTCTGTCTGTCTGTCTGTCTGTCTGTCTGTCTGTCTGTCTGTCTGTCTGTCTGTCTGTCTGTCTGTCTGTCTGTCTGTCTCTCTCTCTCTCTCTCTCTCTCTGTCTCTCTCTCTCTCTCTCTCTCTCTCTCTCTCTCTCTCTCTCTCTCTCTCTCTCTCTCTCTCTCTCTCTCTCTCTCTCTCTCTCTCTCTCTCTCTCTCTCTCTCTCTCTCTCTCTCTCTCTCTCTCTCTCTCTCTCTGTTGTTTAAATGACTGCAAATAGCTTTGATATATGATGTTGCTTCTCCCTGTGGATGGCTTTTTGCCTCCAGGAAAGCACTGTGATAGATGGACTGTACTGTCGCTATTCTGCAATTCGCCTGTCATCTTTCTTTCTTGCTGTATTCGGAAGTGTTCCGCACCAGTAAAATGACGGGTCACATCTGCTTGCCAACTAATTGTCTTCCTGTGAACTGATATGACACTGGCTGTGGAAAAGTGCTGGATCCATTGCAGTGTGTGCTTGTGTGCATATGTGTGGGGCGTGTGTGTGTCTGTGTGCCTGTGCATGTCTTTCTGTAAATGTATTTGTGTGTGTGTGTGTGTGCGTTTTTGCCCATGGCAGCTGTCTGGTATTTTGGGGCCTAAGCGATTTAACGTCGGCGGAACTGGAAACTTCCCCAGGGATTCTGGGTGTACTGCAGCAGTAGCCTTCTGCACACGTATGTAGAGTGAGCCCAAACTTAGATCTCCCAGAAAAACCCATGCATCGTTCTAAGCAGACCTCCGCCAGAAAGGAAACCACAGTATTTCCAATCTAATTCAAGCCCTTGTCATTTCAGCTGTCCACTGAAATCCAGGTCAAACAGAAGTCTGAATTATGCACATTTGTTTTAGACGAATAGACGTTCAACCTGTGACTGGACATGTAGTCTTTCAGACCATGCAATACTTTCCCAGTGTTTGCCCGTTCAAGACCCATTTTGTCTTTGGCGAAGCACTCATCCCTGACCTCATATCTCCCCTCCCATCTTTTTTCTCTCTCGCCATCTCTCCTGCTGACTTCCTTCTCTGTTTCCTACTGTTAACAGGCCATTAGCCCGGGATGCACCCATGGGAGCTTCCCTAAATAAGCAAGGACACTTATCACTGACTGGACAGAGGGATGTGTGGGAGAACAGAAGATCAGGGGAAAGGGGAGAGAGGGACAGGGGGAGAGAGAGCGCGTGTCGGCACGGGGGATAGGGAGACAAAGAGAGGGTGGAGAAGAAGGGAGGAAGAATGCGGAGGCAACTTGTTGTTCGGCAAAACGGAGATGTAGAACAAAAGACAGACAGCTCCTTCTGTCTCCCTGTCTCTTTGTCTCCTCCTCTCTCTCTTTCTCTCCTTCTCTCTCGCACACTCATGCACGGACGCGCGCACGACACACATGTCAATAAACTACGACACTGTTGACCTCTTCTCTAGTCCTGGTTCTAGTGTCCTGGTTCTGTTGCCTCTCTTGACTGAACAGTCTCAAGCACATCTATCCCTATGGACTGCGTCTCAGTTGTGTGGCTCAACTGCGGCTGATTGGTCGATCACCTGAGCATTTACGAAACAAGCAAAGAGTAAACAATGGCATGCTCATTTGTGGACTTACTGCTAAGCAGCAGGTCATATCTGGTGCGCATGGGCCAAGAGTGAGGTGACCTCATCATCACCTGCTCCTCATCAAGATGTTTTCCATATTTTGGACTTTCGGCTCGCACCACTAATGACGGGGTGTAGTCTACTGTGTGTTTCTGTTGTTCTCTTTAAAAGCCTGTGGAGAGAGGGCCAGGGCTCGGATGAGCTCAGGGAGATACTGTACTTGGTAGCCACATCAGCAGCAACTGTCGGATGAACTCAACAGCTGACTTCTGTCCTTCAGTGGTTCAAATGGTCACCGGGGACCAGTAGACAGATTCCTCCGAGACGACCTCATCCCAGTCGCCCGGACAGAGGACTCAGTCAACAGCCTCACTGCCAAAAACCTTCACATCACCATTAGACTCTCTCTCTCTCTGTCTCTCTGTCTCTCTATGTCTCTCTGTCTCTCTCTCTCTCTCTCTCTCTCTCTCTCTCTCTCTCTCTGTCTCTCTCTCTCTGTGTGTGTCTCTCTCTCCCACTCTCTCCATCTCTCCCTCTTCCTTATTGTCTTTCAAGGAATGTGTGGTTTTGTGAAACATCCTGCAGATCCAGCAAGCTTGGAGAACACAACAACAAGGAAGTCAAATGGGTGTCTTCTTGGATGTGAAAGCTTTCTGTGAAGAGTGAGGAAGACAGAGCTCGGATGAAATGGTTGAAACTGGGAAACACCCAGTGTCAACCTGACCCACACAAGAATCAGCACTATCCCGTAACAGTCCTCAGAACAAACCACGACAAACCCTGCTGCTCTCTTTGTCTATCCCGCTCGTTTAAAGAGTCCCTCTCTACATCCCTCTCCTCCGGTCTCCTTTTACAAGACCACTGAATGCCTCTGTGCTCTTTACAAGGAAGAAGGATTGAGGGCAGGCAGAGTGCTGATGCTGGCTTTTTGCAGAACAAAGGACGCAGACAGGGAGAGAGAGAGGGAGAGATAGATAAGGAGGACAGAAGAGGAAAAACGGCTGGAGAGGTTCCTCTTACCGTACGGCCAGGCTGTAGCCAGGGGCACTGAGCCTAGGATGAGGAGGGGGATGAAGAGGAGCAAGTCCAGCGCCCCTCGGTTGCGGGTGCCGTGTCTGGGAAGTGTGGGGGTCTCCCTGTGGCTTTGCCCCGACTTCAGTCCCCGTCCCGTTGAAAGCATGCTTCACTTTGGATCTCTGTTTACCTTCTGAGCACAGCTGGGTTGACATCACCCTCTCTCTCTCTCTCTCTCCCTCTCTCTCCCTCTCTCCTCTCTCTTTCTTCCTAGCCCTCCCTCCTTCCCTTACTAAATTTCTCTCATTTTCTCTTTCTCTCCTCCTCCCAACCTCAGTTTATTTTATTTCTCCTACTCTCTCTCTCTCTCTCTCTCTCTCTCTCTCTCTCTCTCTCTCCTCTCTCTCTCTCTCTCTCTCTCTCTCTCTCTCTCTCTCTCTCTCTCTCTCTCTCTCTCTCTCTCTCTCTCTCTCTCTCTCTGTTGGAGCTTCAAGTTACACCCCAGTCTCGTAAGGAACTCCACTCTGTTCTGACTTCTTAAGCTACGCTTCACTCTCCGGTCAGGGAGACGTCACTGCTCTTGAATGAAAGCAGGCTTCCACTGCAGAGCCGGCTTTTAACCCATTATCCCCTTGCATAGTTGTACACACACACCCCCATACATAAATACACACAAACAGAAATATAGGCACACAGACACACACAGACACACACATACAGGGAGCACGCTGGGTCAGTACAGATTGGTGTCTGTTTTCTGCACATTCACAAATTAAATTTTCACATTTCTAAACGTTCGCAAAGTGAAGACAAATGGAACTTAAGTGTATGTGTGTGTGTGTGACCTCCAGGAAACATTTTTACCAACATTACTTGGTAAAAAATTGTGAGAATTTCAAGTTTTAAAGACTTTTATTGGTAAAGAAAATAATATATAATAATAATAATAATATCAATATATTGACTATGCAGAGTCCCTCCTTATAGCAATCACTCTGCTCTTGTAATCCATTCACAATGACTGGGTGATTTCACTTCACTAGTACTCGTTCATACTTCCCCATGTGCTGATTATATGATAAATGAAATTATGTTTTCTGGTCATTTTTTGCAAGGGCCCAAAGACAGTGAAATGTGGTTTTATGTGATAAAGTAAATTATTTGGGGGCCAATTACGTAAACTTTTGATTAAAATGCATCGGATCACTCTGCACAATAGTCACAATATGAATCAACACTGCAACAACTGTGAGGGTAGATTAATCAAATTATTGTTCTTTACCCACTGGGACATTAGACTGCATGCATGGGCTCAGAGGGAACGCAGATCAAATGCGTTCCCTCCAATCAATGGTTGTTTCTTGAAACAACAAGATTCAGACTTCAAACCATGAGTGCATGTGGGTGTGTCTGTGTGTGTGTGTGAGAGAGAGAGAGAGAGAGAGAGAGAGAGAGAGAGAGAGAGAGAGAGAGAGGGCTCATCCACTCTCCACCTTTAATTTCTGTAGACTCCCCTGTTGTCTCTTGGTTTATAATGAGACCCTCCAGAGCTAATCTGGGCACTGGCTTTGGGTCTGGACCCCCACCCGGAGCCACATCTGCCTTGCAATCTCCCAACCCAGGGGACACCATCCAATACACACATTTCCAAGTTAACGCTGCCTCAGAATAGCTCTGCTTGCATCCCCCTGATAATTATAGTTCTGTATAAAATTTACACCACATCCATTAGATTCCACTCCCCACCCAGAATTGCAGAACTAATCTCCTCAGTATGTGTGTTTTGATAATAAAAAAAAAATACTGTTATTTTTTAAGTTGGGCAACGCCCTCAGTCATGTAGTTTTACGACACGTTTTAGACTTTTCACTTTTTAAAGCAATGTCAAGCCTGTACTCACAGTACTGCAACTGGCTAATATGCGTACTGTTGCATATATTACAACCAGATATTACTTCATCATTTTATTGTGTCTTGACCTGGCACATCCACTTTACTGAGGTAATACCGTTAACGTTGATTGAGGTATTTTCTGTGTTACTGGGGGTCATGGGTCGGAATAGCCAGAAAGGTTTGCTCGTTTGCAAAATGCTACCGGATGCGTTATTGGCATTTTCAATGTTTCAGTCGTCCAACCATCAAACCATCCTCCCACTCATCCAACCACCCATCCATCCATCCATCTAACCCTGCATCTGACAGCATAGCAGTAGTAAACATGTATACCACTGTAAAAGCTGCCTGGAAGCTGCATAGCAGCGCCATGCAGGCTGCGGTGGGCAGAGGGAGAGAGGAGGAGTGAGGCCTCCTAATCTCACTATAAAGTCTCATTCCTTGGTAAACAGAGGAAGTGTCATAGCAGGAGGCTGAGCGAATTAACTTCTGTATGAGCCGTTAAAAATGCTAACTTGCAGTGAGGGAACAATCTCATCTTTCATACGATTTGAGATGTCGGAGGGGTCGGGAGTGAGTTGGTAAACACATTCCAGATCCAGTAGCTGTTATGTATTAGATAAACAGTCGGTGCTTAGATAAGGTCTGATATCCTGTTAATGACCTGAAGCTGTGCTTTTGATGTTTATTTGTCTGGTGAATGGATGAGCTTAGAAAGGTACCGTAGACTCATGTGGTTTCGATACACACAAATCCAATAATAGCGTCACAGGGCAGGGGAGGGTGGGGTGGCTCTCTACCGTTTCCAGAGCAACGCAGAGGACACAGGACAAACAGGATCTTTAGTGACATCATCAGTCTCCTGCAGTGTTACGGTTCCCCTTAACTCTGCCACGAGGACGGGTCACTTCTGATCGCCGTGGAAACGATCCCGCATGTGAGAACGAGACCTGTGCCAAGACGTTAATTTAAGCTCCCGGCGACAACCATTGCCAAGGGCAAAGATCCATGACAAGGTGCAGACAGCTTCGTAAGAGACTAGCAATGCAGCATCCAGTCAAAATGGACGCCAAATCTGCACTCACTTAAAAACAATGCCTAAAGGGGGAACACTTCACTTCTGAAAGCAGCATTAGCTCATTTTTACAGGCGCTCATCTGGTTAAGTACTCTCTCTGCCCAGCCACTGTATTTACCTATAATAAACTGTCCCAGAAGAGAGAGATGAAGAAGAGATGGGAAAGGTGGAGGGAAGGAGGAAGGGATGGAGGGGGGGGGGCTCTCCACACAGTGTTTGTCCTTACGTTTGTCAGACAGACAGAAGGAGGCCAAGAGGTTAGGTGTGCTGAGGTTAAGTAGTGACCCCAAGCTTGCTGACCCCTGCACATGCGAAGGCTTCAAGCTTCACCTCCTCCCAAGCAGCACTTTACCATCTCATTGGTGTGGCAGGTCAGTGCAAATGTGAGGTGACTCCTCAAGAAAAATTTCTTTCATCTTGAGTTATTGCTTTCCATGGCTATCTGATACACTTCAAGGAAATGACTTTAAAAACCCCATGTAAAAATCCAATTCAACCTACATCACAACGCGGAAAAGGTTAAGTGTTGTTGGCAGACCCCACACTTCTGCCAGAGCCCAGTCACAGGCCCTCCTCCGCGTCCTGCTATTAATGTCTATCAGTTGGTAACAAGTGAACTGCTTCCAGACAGCTATGCTATCAATCTCAAACCCCTGTGTCTCCACCCAGACCAGCTATGCTGTAAAGACTGTTCCACTCCAGACAACAAAGACTTGGATTTCACCTCTCATTAATCCGTGGCACTCCCCCAGCCACACCAAAGTTCCATATGTAGAGGGCTAGCCACAGGGCTAGACCTCTTTCTGCGGGGATCATTATCCAAGGGCGTCTAAAGATAGGAATTCAGAGATACTAAACATCTGACTTCTCACACGTACACACACACACACACACACGGGCAGACGCACACTGTCACGCGCAGTCCCACGCTCTAAAAACAGACCCCTGCACCCTTTCCACACACAAACACACACACAAACACGTGTGTGGGAGAGGGAACAGAGGCTAACGAAGGAGAACACTCAGCCTTGATCCGCTCCACGGACCCTCCGTATCAGCTTAGTCGGAACATCCTGAAGCGTTCCTGTCCAGAAAGCTTCGAGATGCACAGAGACCTGTTTCCTTCCCGGAGGATGCTCCAAAGCTGTTTCACGCTACACCAGATGTACAGAACACTATTTACGACGCGTGCCCCCAACACGTGCCCCAACATGACAGGCAAAGGGCTGAGAGGTGGAGTGCTGAGGGGCTGAGTGTTGAGAAGGAAATGAACTCCCCCACCCCACCCCCACTCCCACACACACACACACACACACACATCATGAAAGACAGCAGCAAAAATGGCCATCTTGTAATGGAAAGCACAGGAAGAGGTGGAACTAGACACAGAGGAAAAGTTTGGAATGCAGGAAGAACAGGAAGAGGAGGAGGAGGGAGACTTTCCATCAGTGCGGGTCACTTGGTTTGCCAATGAGCCAAAAGGTCTCAGACTAAGGGTGCTTTCACACCTGACATGTTTGGTCCGTTTCAATCGGACCATGGTCCGTTTTCTCTGAAAGTACGGTTCGTTTGGAGAGGTGAGAACACGCATTCGAACTCTAGTGCGGATCAAACAACCGAACCATGGTCCCCCTAAAAAGATGGGACTCGGTCCGGTTCCAAGTGAACCATGGTTCGGTTCGCTTTAGGTCTGAACGTAATTGGACTTAATATTGACCTATTCCAGGAAGCAAACCAAAATGTAGTGCATTGTGGGTTGAAAAAGGAATTTACACTTGGCGGAGACAACCGTGCCACTCTTTAGCAGCAAAACGTGGGCGAATGATGAAGTGAAGGAACGGCAAATATGGGCAGATGATCATATTGCAGAGATACTTGTGAAGACACATTTGAGTAGCGAGGTATTTAAATTATTTAGTGATATACTGAAATAAAGCGTTGTTATTGCACAGTGGACCAATGTTGGTTGAAAGTTAAAAACGTAGACAGCTAAAAGTGCGTGATGTTCTATGAAAAAGTGGTAGCTCGTCAGACGAAAACATATAGTTCGCATGGTTTGATAACCTGGATATAATCCTGAGTAAAAGACCAACGAGCAACCCAAAAAACGTGGTTGTGCAACACCAAATCATAACAATTAAAGATAGTATTGCGATCGCTGCTGTCCATTGTTGTTCGTTGCAAGGAAGTGATTTTCCCTCACACATTTTCTGTCCAATAGATTAACAACCTGTATGACCGCGTGTCATTGTTTTTTTAAAATGTCAGTTTTTTTTTCAAACTTTGGTTCGCTTAAAACGGGACTGTGTGAACACTAACCGGACTTAATGAAAAATGCAACAAAGTAGCAACTCATTCACTGATTCGGACCAAGCAAACGGACTAATAGGTGTGAAAGCACCCTTAGGATACAGTGTCCCCTGGTCCCTGGTCCTTGGTCTCTGGTCTCAGGTCCTTGGTCCTTGGTCCCTGGTCTTTGGTCCTTGGTCCTGGGCCCCTGGTCCCTGGTGCTGACAGCTTTAAATGTGCCTGCATACACTGGAGGGCTATGCACTGTCCACCATGCATTCTTGTGTTTGTTCTGAATAAATCTGCGTGGCAATGTGCTTTTCAAATCCTGAACTGGGGAACAGCCAGGGGCAATGGAGAAGACAGAAGGTTCACACTCCATTTGTTTTGGTTTGCCATGGTAACAAAGTTTCCGTGTTATGTACGTCTCTTTTTCTTTTTTTGTTGTTTTTCTTCCCCAGCTTCCATATCCAACAGAGCACCAGGCCTGTGTCCTTAGATACAGAGAGAGGGAGAGGGAGAGGGAGAGAGAGAGAGAGAGAGAGAGAGAGAGAGAGAGAGAGAGAGAGAGAGAGAGAGAAACCACCAAGCTTCTGGCCTCAAGAGGAAAAATGAGGCCGAAAGCTCATTAACAGAAACCCAGTCGGCCAAGCTTGTCCTGAGAAGAACCACCTCTCTCTCTCTGAGTGCACAAGTCTCCATGTTTCCACAGACTCCCAGCACCAGCCCATGGTTTCCTCTCAGAGCTTTGCTCTGTTGGCTGGTTTCTAAGGGTAATGCTAAAAATGTTCTGCAAGCCCACACACAACGCGGGGGGCGGTGGGGGTCAAGTGTGGGGGCGGTGGTGAGATCGGTCGGTTTCTGGTGACAGACATAGGAGGCACCACAGTGTGGAACACTTGGAGGGAGATCTCCATAACAAACCCAGTGACTTAGTGGACCCAGCCCAGGCAAGTCTAGGTTCATTGTCCTGGATGTTGGGATACGGGGAGGGGATGTGTAAGCTGGTGAACTCTACCATACTACCCACGCCCACACACCTCTGTTGTTTGTGTGTTTACACTTGCAGTTTGAAGACAGGGGTTTCTGGGTTGGGTGGACTCTGGAGACGTCGTCATAACAACACAGGAGCCAAGGTGCCAAACTTCCAAATGTAACTTTTGGTCACATGCCAAATATTAGATCAACTGTTCGTGTTTGCCTCCATGGAAAATAATGAGATGCGGAGAAGGGGATGATTATGAGTCATTGTCAATGTCTTTGATGTCGAGTTCAAACACACCCAAACTGTGTTTTTTTTTTTGGTTACTTACTCTTTTTTTCAGGTTACTTACTTACTTCAGGTCATTGACATGTCTGGACAATAACTGTTCATAGGCATCAAGTCGAAGAGCACAGTATGAAATGAAACTAAACTATAAACAATATAAATACCTCACACTGAAGCGAGCCCATTGAAATGACTAAATTGATATGTTCAGTAAGACATCCAGGCCGAGACCAGCCTCTTGTGGCCGACGGTGGAACTGTTTCAACCGTCCCTCCCTGTGTGGTGGCAGGGAGCCTAACCACAAGGCCAGCGATATGCATGGCTGGCCCAGAGCAACCTCAATAAACTGACAAGACTGGTGCACCCAAAACCACTGGGGGTTTACTGAATGAGCCCATTTGCCTGTGGTGAAGAAATGGGGTTTGTGTACACACTATATGAGCATTTCTTAGTGCCTTGGAACCTCAAAATGACCTTCCCTCCCCCGGCTAGTGAGTTGTAAGACTCTCCCACTGTGATGAATACAAACAATCTAAACAAACATGAGGAAAGACCGAAATGCTAAAACCATAATGGATGAGACAAAGAGGAGGGAAGGGGGAGAGAGTGAGAGAAACAAAAGGAGAAAGAGACAGAGAGGGGGGTGAGCAAGAGTATGAGAGCATTAGGCGAAAGAAAAAAGTTTCAGCATTCATTTCAGGTGTTTTATTTTAGACTAAAGTACCTGCTGTCAGAGAATGAATTAGTGAGTGTATGATGAGGAACCCCATGGGGGGATGATGGAGAATATTCTTTAAAGCAATCAGTCATATATAGATAGATGCTACCAGCGTGGGTGATCATACAGGATGATGGCATGTGACTAGTCTTCAAAAACAGGGGTGTCAAAGACATGAACACATTTATCCAGAAATAGGAATACGGAATAACAGCTCAAATGTGTGCTTTCATCTCAGCCTCGCTGGGTAGACAAACGTAGATGCAAATGGGGATTTAGATCTGCGATGTTGATTCATCCTGTCTACATCGTCATCTGGGTAGGATCCTGTGAATGCTACAGTCTAAGATCCACAGTGAGTTGTCAAACTAACTCAGTATACTAATTTGGGTCTTTATCCAGCATTCACGAGACAACATATGGGGAGACAAAGAGATTGTTAAAATGAACTGTGACAAAAAAAGATGTGACATGAATGTCAAGATGTTGCATAGTTCAGACATCTAACACACATGTGAAAACAAGTGTCTGTATTGAAAGCTAGGGTGCACTGTGCAGCTGTTTACTGTTCACTTGTCTGTTATAAAGAGTAGATGCTAATCAATCCTTCATACCAAACGTCACCTCATAACACCTTGTGGAAAGGAAAACAAGTTCACAAGGTCACTAATGAGTATTTTAAGACTGACTACTGGGAACAACACAATAGCTAAAGTACTTTTTTCTTTACTCTTCTTGACCAAGATGCAAGCTTTTTAAATATATATTTTTTAATATACGGCCATTATCAGTAAAGCTGTCCATTAATATTAATGAAACAGTGAGTTATCAGCCTTCAGGATTAATGTGCCGCTCAGAAAAATAAGATGCACCGTAACATGCTGTAGTGCCACCATCAGCCTCTGGAGGGCGCCAAAGCATCACGGTCTGTTGAGTGTGCCAGACAAAGGTACATTGCAATAGTCAAATGTGCTTACCTCCCCCTAGGTCAGCTTCTGGTTAACATGATGTGCTGTAACTAAGTCAAACACTTTCTGAGCTCTAGATTTAGATTCATCCAGCCGCCTTCTCTTTATTCATCATCCACTCGACAGGCTTTCCCGTGTCTCTATTCTGTCTGTGCTGGAACGTATTGATTTGCCGTTGCACCACTGAGCTGCAATCAAGATGTCCAGCGATAGCCTCAGCAGGGAGGAATGTAAGCAGCGGAGTGGAACAGTCCACCAAAACACATCCTTCTGATCCTCTTCTATAATTCATATCCCCCCCCCCCCCCTGCTGGGAGTGGGGTTGATCCCTACCCCCCACCCACTCACACGCACACCACACACACCCTGTGGTGCATACATGCCGCATGGTTCTTTGCAGCCACAACCCACCATACTAAATAATTCAATTGCCCCTTCTTTGTTCTTAATGGCTGTGATCATTCTGGCTTAAACGGTATAATGTATGTGCTGACAGCCCACAGTGATACAAGCCATCCCCAGGGGACACAAATCTATCAGTGGAGCCTGTCGATGAGCCACATTAGAGCTCCCAGGCTGCGTGGCGCTCGGGGAGGTAAAACACTCTGCACATCCAGGCCCTCTACGGAGATACGCTCTCCCGCAAGGACCCGCTCGTAAATGACCCTCCGCCTCGCGTTCACATGCCCGGCTTCCTGTGAAATACAGCCAATTATAAAGGCGGGCCGTGCATCCTGCATTCTGCCCCCTTCCGGGCTTCAAGGCGCGACACGCGCATGTCTGCCTGTGAGACCACCGTCACTGAGCCGAGTTGGAGGGGGGGGAGTTCACGGTTCATCGATGGCCCAGCAGATGGGCAAGGGAAGGAGATTAGAGAGACAAAAAGAATTCCAAGTGAAGAGATGATCCTGTTTGGAAGCACTGTGCGCATAAAATGCACAGGACATCCAAGGACTCTTTTTTTTATATTTGTTTCAGCTCGTGTACAGACGGTGTTCTGGTGCATAGTTACACAGCCTGAATGGGGCTGGACGTTCTTCACCCTCTGAAGAGATCCCCCATGGCTGTTCAGCTCACTGTCTGTCAGATTTAGAACGGGTCCTCTCCTGGTGCCCCCCCCCCCCCCCCCCCCCCCCCCCCCCCCCCAAGGTGCCATCAGCACCCACGCTCCCAGATCCAGGGGGGCTCAAGAGGTCAGGAGGGGTCAACCCTGTGGCCACTCACCCCTGCACCCCTCCCCCTGTTGTCCAGCTGCAGGGTTAACTCTTCTGGCTAGGAATGTAGAAGTGCTCAGCTCCAAAAATACTAGCACCACAACCTGTGCCAGCAAGGACCATGCACGCTGAAATCTCCATGTAACCTGTGTGTGTGTGTGTGTTGAGTTTTTGTATGTTTGTTTTTTGTTGATGTTTAGTAAGTGTGTGTAGTTGTTTATATGTGTTTGTGGGCCAACAGACGGCAAGGCATGAGCTTTGTGACCCGGTAAGTGCCGGCAAAACAGCAGTGCCAGAGCCTCAGGCCTAGTGGTTAGCCTCAAAGACGTTAAGCCTGCACACACTACACAGCACAACACTGGTGTTAGCCTGGGAGCAGCAGGGTGGAGAGGGGGAAGCTGAAAGAACAGAAAGGAAGAGAGACGTAAAAGTGAAGGGAGAAGGACTAGTGGGAGAGATAAAATAGAGCGATAACGAGAGAACGTGACGCCAAATGCACAGACGGCGAGGGAGGGAGGGATGGTTCTAGAGCGAGAGAGTAAGGGAAAGAGCGAGAAGAGATTAGTGAATCAGAACGGCTTAGAGGAGGGGTGCGTGGCCGTGAGATGATGTTTTTCCCCTTTAAGACCCAGCGACCTCGGAGGCGGCAGGCTATGCACAGCTGGGCGGTAGTTGCCGGCTCCTGACAGAGCTGAGAGTCAGCCAATGCCCCCCCAGCCAACCCCACCCCCCCCACGCTGGGCTGCTTCACAGCAGAGCACCCTTCTCATTAGGGGCTGGGTGACTTGGTTTCAAAGGTCTGGCCTGGGTGGGTTACAGTGTTTGTGTGTCTGTCTGTCTGTGTGTGTGCGTGTGTGTGTGTGTACATGTGTGTGTGTGTGTGTGTGACGGAAAGAGGCTTTGGCGCAACAGTTTTTTCTCTCTTCTGTGTAAAATCATTCCCGGGCGATGTCATGAAAGTGAACATGCCGGCTCATCATACAGCTTTAGTTTAGCAAAGTCAATCTTCAAATGTAACATTAGGAAAGGGCGTTGGGGCGCCATCTCTAATCCTCACCCACCGTTTGACCTAGATACTGGGTCTGGATGGATCACAACCCCTAGTGCATTTTATAAGAACAAATAAACAAGACCTTCCCTCTCGGACTCCCCCAAAGACAATCAGTCGAGCTTAAGCTCCCCCTTTAGCCAATTTAAAGATAAGCCTTCCCCCAAAGGACTGAGCACGCCACAGTCAATAAGCCAGTTAGCAAAGGAATAAAAAAAAAAACATATAATTCAATTCTTGACTTGAATTGAATAGGGGGATTTGGTACTGCAGGTCGGAGGGTGTAATCCAGGAGATTGGACGGGGATTCTTTAATGGAGTGGCTAGACAATTGGGAGAGAAAAAAAAGCGTGCGCACCAGCCACCCCCCCCCCCCCCCCCCCCCCCGGGCCTCCCCCTTTTCTTCTGGCACACTGCGGCATCTCAGTGCTCCTCTGGCTGTCTGACCAGGAGAAAGAAGAGCAGAGATGCTCCAACACCGCTTCATGGAAACCAGATGAGCAATACAGTACATCAAACATCCCCGGTCTCTCTTTCCCCCCCCCCCCTCCCTCTTCTCCCGGCTCAGAGAGCAATTACCCGGGTGAGGGATGGGGGGAGGAGGGGGAGGAGGGGGCATGGCAGGGCTGAGCGGCATTAATCATTTCTGAAAACCATGGGCTGCTTATCGGGGGAGACCATGGGGGCTCAGCAGAATTGGCAAAGACAGGCAAATGAAAATGCAGTTGGATACTGGAAGGGGCAGAGATTTTGGAGGCTGAGTGCTGAGCCCTGCATGGTCTAGCTTCAGCCTCGGCTGGATGAGAAAGGCGCTGGGGTTTTACTCGCAGAGTCTTGGATCTGGGTCTAGTTCCTGTTTCTGGTTAATGTCCGGGTCTGGGCCTATTTCTGGGTCTCGATATAGGTCTAGATGGTCCTATGGGAGACATGTATATGTCCTGATGCTGTCTTCTGAATGTAAAGTAAAAATGTGCCCACTGAATGAACCAAACACATGCATCCAGGATCTGTTACCATGGGTGAAGTGTCTTATTCAAGTCTTCCAAGATCAAAAGCATTTGTTTCATACAAGACACTGTACAGCGAAAACAACCCAGACATCATCTGCACATCAGCACAAACGCACACGTGTGTCACAGGTAGCCCGCACCGTGTAGTACCGTGGTTTCAAGTGCGGGACTTGACGTGCACGTCAACTAGCTGTCATCTTTCCCCACCCGGGAAGACAAGAGCAGCCATACTTCCTCTCCTCAGTAGTTACGGTGCACGTCACCTCACCGACTCAGGCTGTCGAGACAGTTGTAGTAACAGACTCTATTTTAAGACACACCCTTGGTTCCGCTTGCTGCCACAGCCTGATTTCATCAGTGAGAGGATTGCAGAAGAACAGATAGTGGCGACCTGGTGCTTACCTGAGCCCTGTCTCAGACTGGGTCTTCCTCACTAGAATACTGAATCCATGAAGCCGGGGCCCAACCCCCCTCCTCTGACCAGCTCCCTGGCTTCAGCTGCAGTCTATCACTGATTAACACCCAGGCCTTACACCCTCTCTCTCACACACACACACACACACAATGCACTTCTCTGTTGGACACTTTTTCTGTCCATCTACAGTGTGACTTGTGCCCTCTTGACCTCTCTTAATGGAGATTATTACTTTCATGCTCTCATGTGTCACTATGTATCTCTCTCTCTCACACACACACACACACACACACAGAGACACGCAAACACTCTGATCGCCCCACCCTGTCCCTGAGTCCATGAGCGTGAGTAATTGTCAGGCCCAGTGAAATGATCGCAGCTTTCAGTGCTAATGGAGAGCCCACACATTCATTATTCAGGCCTGAAACTAGAGTGCTGTGGAGCGCCTGGGGGAGCGATGACGATGAGTTACTGCTGAGCACAGGCTAACCTTAGAGAGGCAACTCAAGGCAGCCTGGTGAGCCTTCTTCTCCTCCATACGTATGTCCCCTCACCTCTCTGTATCTCTCTCCCTCTTCCTTGTGCTTCATATGTGTGTCTCTCTCTCCCTCTCCCTGTCTTTCACCGTCTCTTCCTCTATCAATTCAATTCAATTTGGCTTAATTAGCATGACAGTCACTACAACCGTATTGCCAAAGCAAGAGGCACAATAACAGTGTAGCGAGCAAACCCCGCTACAACAGACAACCACACATCAACAACACAAGGAATGACAGTCAGTATTGTCCGGAACATGTGGCAACAACAAAGCGTCAAGGACAGAAAACAGCACTTTGCAAGACACGGTGACAACCAAACCCAACCTCAAATTCAAAACAAAATCAAAACAAAAAACAACCAAAGTGAATAGCTACAGTGAAATGGACAACACATATTACAAATAGAAGGCAACACTTCAGGGCTGGTCACACTACACTCAGGTTTTCCCTATCTCTCTCTCTCTCTTGCATCATCTCTCTCTCTCTCCGCCAGCCCACCGTCCATCCGTCGGTCTGTCAGTGGCAGACAGACACCACAGAGAACTTGAGCCTTGGTCCCAGCTGTGGTCTGGCCAGACGACGAGGGGCTCGGGTGTACCGTGTGTCCCGCGGGCCATGCCGCAGTGCCCAATGACATACGGCGTTCCCTCTCACATGTCACCGCAGCGGGCCGGCACGCAGGCCTCTGATTGGAGGACACGGTCCGGGCCTGCGTTACGGCCCTCCTGGGGTTTGGCGTTTTTACGAGGAGGCCGGGAGAGGAATGCAGTGAGCGAGCGAAAGGGTGTGTACGTGTGTGTTTGTGTGTATGTGTGTGTGTGGGGGGGGGGGGAGGGGGTAGAGGGGAGGGCTCAGAGGCACGCTGACCTGGAGATAACACATGGCAGGAAAACAGATAGGCTTGATATCTGAACATGCCCGCACTTGTGCTTGGCGAAGGGGACACCTCACACCGCACACTTCCTACCCTGCAGTGGCTCTCCCACCACAGAGAGGTTAACCAAGCCTCCTGAAAAGACCCACAGCCCCCAGACGGAATTCCAACACTGCACCCTAAACCTTCTTCATTTCCTATGTCTGACCCTGATCCAGGGCTGATCTGCCAGGGCTGGGGAGGGTGTGTGTGGGTGTGTGTGTGTGTAAATATGTGTGGGTGTGTGTGTGTCTGTCTAGGAAAGGCGGTCTGTACGGTGGCCCCTCAAACACATCACACACAATCGCAAAGAACAACACCAACCCAGTAGCATTCTCTCTCCCTCCCCTGCCATCCATTGGGACGAAGGACATCTCATAGCCTCGCTTCTCTTTGTTCTACTTCGGTCTACTTACAGTTTTTTTTTTTTTTCAGTGTCGCAAAGACAAAGCTGGGACACTAGAAGCCCTGCGTCTGTCTGGGGAGGAGCCTGGGGGCATTCAGAGTCATCTGCGAGGCCGCGACTACCCTCCCCACACTCCCACACCCAGACTTCCTAATGTGCAAGTCTCAAGCTGTGGCTTTTAGACTTGTTACAGACTCCAGCAATTTGGTGCTCCAGCATGCTACTTTCAAAATGACCCAATTAGTCAGATGAATAACTAAACTGGGGGTGAGGAGATGACGGCGGGCTGTGTGGATGCAGGACTTTAGCTAGGGGGCGTTGGACGGAGGGGTGAGGGATGATGCGATGGGTTGTTCTCTCCAGTTGAGTGGGTGTGTGTGCGCTTACAATGCCATGTATGGCTGTTCGAGACATGCAAGTACCAATGTGAAGAGAGAGAGAGAGAGAGAGAGAGAGAGAGAGAGAGAGAGAGAGAGAGAGAGAGAGAGAGAGAGAGAGAGAGAGAGAGACAAAGAGAGAGAGACAGGTAGAGACATCCTCTGCTGTGTGTCCCACTAAATCCTAATTAGGTTTACAAGACACAGAGGACTCTCTTGTGCAAACCTTTATCCTTTCAAATTAGGTCCATTCATCTTTCTAGCACTAATTTCACAGCCTGGACATTACACTATTTGAAAAGCTTACATGAACCATAACTACATTGCTATTTATGGTTTGGAAAATTAGCCAACTGAATACATGAACTGAGTAAACCGAGTGGGTAGTATGTGTTGCATCCACACCTAGTGGTCAGATACCAACAGCTAAAATGACAACCCATTTCCCTAATCTGCTTTTATTTGGTAAACAAGAGATTAAAAAAGACATGTGGGGAGGGATTTAATCAAATATGCCTTTGTAATTGCGTGATAATTTGATCATAATCTAGTCATTCTCATTTTGTTAATATTTTATGTTCCTTACACTAATTCATGAATAGGGCTTTAATTACTATGAAAAGTCATGAACGTACGTTTCCTTCATATAGAACCGTTGACGTCTGAGAGCCCCAATGCGTCGTTTGTCCCTAAAGCTGCTGCTCTCACTTTGCTTTGTACTGGAGCATGACCCACCACTTCCCACGATAGCCTACGCCTACCATCACCCTGCCAGAGTCACGTGTTTCACCGCCTAGTGTCTCTATGCAAGCTGGAGCTATACAAATCAAACTAAACCACAGCCCAGTGGAGACGGAGACCGGGGCTCAGGCAGCAAGAGAGAAAGCAATACGCTGCCGGGACAATGAATCGCTCAAGAATAGATCACACGTTTTATCATTCAAAAAGTACCTTTATTTAAAGTTAAGAAGATGAAAAGGATTACATTTGGTCTTATGAGGGCAGAAGATGCGATCCGCGCAGTTTAACGAACCCCTCCGTGATCTAAACAGTCTGCCCGAGAGCAAGGGGCTCGGGGTTGGTTTATCGGGCACGGGACGTGGCGCTGATATCGAGCATCAATAACTGACTCCGTATGGGTTTACAGTGCTTGAATGATCATCTCTCGCGGTATTTAATAGGATAATTGAACTCAATACAGTTGGAGCTGTGCAGCTGGTCCCGGTGCAACAAAGGGAAGGGCAACTGTCAGTTACCATGAGAGCTGTTTCGGCGAACTTACTTGCACTGCTTTTTCTCTGCACTTGTTCCTGCGTGTTCTACGTTTGGAGCAGACTGGAAAGCCAACTGGAGCGATACAAAAGAGGGCTCCACGTAACGGCGGCTGGGTCCTTTCACCCCGGTCCATCGACAGACTTATCCACCAAAACTTTCCGGGCGTTACTTACCGTTCCCGCGGCACAGAGGCTTCGTTTTGGGGGCAAGCTTGAAAACCTTACAGGCGCAAGGGATCAAACCGTTTCTTTAGGAAGCAGAGATTACCATATGAATGTAAATAACACGGGGTCGAAGCTGAGGGAGGGCCAACTGGAGTCCGTGATTGAGGATGGGATTTTTTGGAGTGAATGGCTGGATGATCAACTGCATGTCGGTTTCAGTGAGGAGCATGCCCGGGCTTGGCGAGAGAGAGCCCGCGGCAACCGGATAGTGAAGCTGGAGGCAGGCTGCGGCAGGATTTCTAATCAGCTGGCCACTTTTTCAGACGGAACCAAAGCTTGCGTGCGTTACGGAATAAACGCGGACCAAGTGCAAGGAGAAACTTTGACGTATTACCTGGCCTGCCTGTTAGGGATCACAAACCTGCCGCCCCTCATTCTCTCCCAGTTGAACGTTGACAGTGAACAATGGGCTCCTGTGAGGAGGAAGATAGACGGTTTACAGTGGAGCGATCGAGCGGTGGTATCTCTCACAGAATGGGTCTCCAACCTCACCGGTGTTGTTACTCCTGCACCGCTTCGACAGGAGAGCAACGGTCTCCATCCTCTCCGCGGAGAGCTGAGGAACAAGACGGTGCCGGAGCTGCTGCAGCTAATGCAGTGGACCGACCTGATACTGTTTGACTATCTGACAGCCAACTTCGACAGACTCGTTAGCAACCTATTCAGCCTGCAGTGGGACTCGCGGGTGATGGAGAGGGATACCAATAACCTGCTCCAAACGCCAAGCGGCGACCTGGTTTTCATAGACAACGAGGCCGGGCTTGTGCACGGGTTCCGAGTACTAGATATGTGGGAGAAATACCACAGTACCGTTCTCGGTTCCGTGTGTGTGTTCAGAAAAAGGACAGCGCAGCGCGTTATAGAGCTGCACCGTCGCAGGGACACGAGGACTCGGCTTCTCGAGCTCTATCGAGACAGCGAGCCTTTGTCTACAGAATTAGGGTTTCTATCAGAAGAACACGCTGGTGTATTACAGAACAGAATTGACAGATTGTACAAACACATATTGCATTGCAAGGGGAAGTACAGTCAGCTGTGAACAATCAATTTAATTCCCAATTCGCAGGTTATCTCAATCTCTCACTATCTCCAGAGAATTACGTTTGCTGCTAGTCAGAAGACACCTGTACCTGATTAAGGCGCGTCAGTTTAAAATGGATTGGAATAATCTATGAACTACCTCTTGTGAACAATGATAACATATATCTGGAAAACGATTGACAATTGTTATAGGCTTCTCGATATATCACAGCATAGTTTATCACCAAGCCTCAAATCTTTCTTCGGCTGTATTTCCTATTCTTTTCAAATTTGTATTTCCAAATTGATACACCGTTACCCATTGAATAGGAGCAGCCAAGAAGGACATCAGTTGTTTCTTTTTTATCTGTAAAATCATTGTGTAGGACATTGTTTTCAATGATCTTGATAAACCTTAATCTAAGCCTTAACACATGTGAAATAGTTCTGTATTTGTCGGCACATATGACCATGTTTCTGATGTACAGTGTAGTATCAATCTTGGTTTCATTCTCTGTACAAAATATGTTACAATCAGTTGTCAAAAAAACACTTGTTTATTTTGATCGTCTTTTGATTGTATCTTCAGCCTTAATGTCATACTGTACATGGTGTATGTAGAACTACATTGTGAATACTAAGTTCATCCATTTGTGATCGAACATGTTGAATTCCTGCTCCACTAATTAATGTGCTTTGTAACATTCCAGTCCTTCCTTGCATTTTCTTTTGATAAATATATAGTAATTTAAGTTAAGCCGTTGTCAACCCACAAGTTTCTTATTCAAGCCGTTTCCATTGGTCACAATGACGGGTCAAATATTTGCCTGGTTTTTGTGGAGCCCTGGGGTTTTCATAAAGGCTTCTGTCCTCGTCCACTACAGTGCGCCCATTGTGCTATGAAAATGCCATGTCCTTTTATGCTGTTACCCTGGAACTCGTCTCTGCTAGTCAGGCAGGCAGGACCCAGAAGGGAGTTCTAACTCACCCTTTCAGTCTGCAACATGATGGACAAACAGTAATGACTCATTTGGACTGTGTTCACAGTAAATCACAGTAGGTACGGCAACGTGGGAGGGAGGATTTTTGTGTGGTTGCCTTCAGCATCCTTCCTAGATTAGCTCGCTCGATCGGGGGAAAGACTTTCAGTGGAAGTAAACTGGGAGGGATATTACATGTTGTATTTAGATGAGGAGTCAGACCAGCTATTACCCTGAGGTGCTGTGTGCTGCAGCGTAGATGGTCTCATTATGGCACAAAGCATTTGCTTTAATTTCACCATCCACAGCCATCTCCTCACAATTCCTCACTGGGCTCATCTGGTCCTGTGATCTCCTGCGCCCAACCTCGGGCTATACGCAGCGTGGGATGTCAATGATAAACGTTTGAAGTTCTAATGGTTTCCAGGCCTCCCCTCGATCCCTCATCTCATCTGGTTTGTCTTACACCTGCGCTGGGGTAAGGCATGGCTCGCTTCAGGCCCCTCCATTAGTCTTGACTGTTGTCTCATAGAGGTTGGTGGGGAAGAAGAAGGAGGAGGAGGGAGAGGAGAGAGGCCTCACTCGAACACCGAGAGGGGTTTAGGCTCTATGAAGTGGTTTATCCTGACGGCTGGAGGAACAGAGCCCCTTGGCGTACTCTTTGCGTGTCCCTGCTATCGATCTGTGTTCCTCCCTATTAGGGAGCGATTAACGGCAAAGACGCAGCTGGGATTTGAACAGGTGGAGCTTGAGGCATGTGCTAGCTGTCTGCCTCGAACCATAATAGGGACGAAGGGGATCAATAAGCACCGAGACGGCGGTGGAGTGGGGGGGGAATGTCGCTTTAACAAGAGGTGGGGTAGCTGGGAGGGCGCTGGAGGGAGTGTGGGGGTTAGGAAGGGGTAGATGGGGGGGGGGGGGGGGCTGTGTTTGCAGCTGGGTGTCTAGCTGTAAGGCGCGCATGTCGATGCCGAGTCCTCCAGGAGATTTACGACTGGTCTCAGACACTGGGGATTAAAAACAATGCAAAGCCGAGGTCTGAATGTTTCAAACCAGACACGCACCCCTCCCCTCTCTCCCCTTCTTACTTCCATTTCCCCCCCACATCCATCATTCCTGGCCACACATCTGTCAGCAGTTGTTGGCAAAATTGCAAATGAAAGTTATAATTTTTTTAATTAGTTGTTTTATGTCTTTTTGTTGCACCAGAAAGACCACTCTGTATTTTTTACAAGGGTTCTTGTCATTCCTAATCACGTTGGCGGTTAGTATCAAAGCCCTGGAACTGTTCCTAACTATTCACATGTGTTCCCATCTGGTTTTTGTCCCTTGCCACAAGCCTCACAGAACTTAACCCCTCCTCTACACTCCGGTCCACCCTAAGCCCCAGGCCCCATGAGTCCCCCAAAGTGACATGGCCTCATTACTGCAACTTTTCATTGGCTAGTGCTATAGGCCAGAGATTTTTCATCCTATCCATCTGAATGTGTGACTTCGACACCCAATCATAGGGCCTCAGCTAGAGCCTGTTTCTGCTCTGTTTGTTATCAGTGTCAGTAGTCAGGCAGACTAGCAGGCAGGCAGTTAGGCAGGTAGTCACCCAGATAGTCAGGCGGACCTGTCAGTCAAACAAGCAAGCAATAAAACAGGCAGACAAGTAGGCAGTTACACAGGTAGCCAGTCAAACAGGAAGTCGGCAACCCACTGCATGTCTCAGCTCACAGCCGTCAGGTATACTGATCCTCTCATTCTGCCCCTCTCTAGAGACTGACACATAGCAGGCATTCCTGTGGAGGCCATGATGGATATTTTTCTTTCTTTTTTTCTTGTTCTTCACACACGCGCACACACATTTTGGGACAGCAGATTCCAGGGACCGGGGTAGACAGCTGTGTACACTGGCTCATCTGCTTCCGGAGGTTTTCACTTATTTGTTTAGCCTCATTGAGGGAAACACATTCCAATGATTATTTATACAAAGTTTTTATTTGTCCTTAAATATTGCTGAGCTTTGAAAAGCAAAGACATTGAGTTTTCTGAACTGTGAAAGCAAACAAAGCAACTTATCAAGCACATAAAACATTTATTTTACAGATTATTATGTTTTCAACATGAAATGAGTTTTTAAATGAGTTTCAAACATTTAAATGTATTCAGAAGAAAAACAAAAAAACCAAATCTTTTAAAACAAATAACAGTTGTGTGTTTACACTGTACAAATAACATCCACCAAAATACAACAAAATAGCAACATTGGTACAGCTTTGCCTGAATGACTGACTGACTAGGCCTGGCTGTCTCCCAGCATGGCATGTGACAGTGGGCTGGCGGACGGGCATAACTGGCATTCCTCAGTTGCTGTGCTGTGCAGTGAACTTCCTGTTCAGGAGCGGGTGATTTCATTAAGGAAGGCGTCCTGCACACACTAGGGGGGGAGTCCCTCTGTCACGCCTGACTGGGACACAGGCCATGGTGAGGGGGGGTCGGGGGAGCGGATCAGCGAGGGGGCTGGTGGGCGGAAGACGTGGAGGCCTGGGGAACAGGGCTAATGGGCCTGTGTCAGGAGTAGTGCTAGTGGTGTGCCAGTCTAGTTGTCCGTGTGACCTCTTTTAGAGAGAGGGTCACTGGCTGCCAGGCTTTGGTGTTTGCCGTGCAGATGGCGAGGGATCCGGTCACGCAGGCCGACACAGACCAGAGGACAGACATGTTCCTGGGAGGCTGTTGAGGCATTCGACAGTGAGCTCCACAAAAATGTATTCCTCGGCAAGTCGAACCCAAGGTACCAAGAGAACAGCGCTGTTATAAGTGGCTCCCTGCCTAAAAACACTAAGTGTTGTGCGTAGGTGCGGGTGGGATTTGGAGATGCTGAAGATCAATTTCCACTTTTTCATTTCATGAGGACAGAGAGCGCATGCTGTCCAAGTTCCCGCAGTCTCCAGTGGGTGGTTCTACCTTTGGCTGCAAGTGCATTTGTATTCGGAGAAAGTGTTTGTGGGACTGCTTGTGCGATAGATGCGGTTTTGCCGTGCAAGAAAAGGAGGTAGGTGAAAGATAGGCAGATGGTTTGCATGTTATTCTGCTCCTAAGTGTATGAGCCTGCCTGCCGCCTAAGCAGGCAAATGTTATAATGTGTAAATCTATAAAGAGGTCTCTACCGCTGCGCACCAGATTTCCCTAAGGTTCGGTGGCCGTGCACACATCTAGGATGCTTGTATCCTGGAGTGGGAGAAAGACTTTTCACAGGGTTCTGTCAGACAAGATTGCACACCAGGGAACACTCCAACAACTCAATCGGTTGGCCATCCTCTCTAGGCTTCTGTGCTGCTAGGTTAGGAAACAGATGACATCCTGTCTCATCCTGTTCAGCCAATTTCTACGGCCTGCTCCTCTCCCCCTTAGTGCCCAGCTAGACACTCAATCTACCACGTCTAGATTTTACATACAGATGGCATCTCTCCATATAAAATAAACGTTTTTTTCCACTCTGTTGAGACTAGCTTTATCTCTAACCCTCGCTCCATGAACAGTGTATTTAAACACTGTTTATGTTTCTGTTTGCCTGTTGCTATACAGTACGGGTTAGCAGACTGTGTTTGTGCTAGTCACGGAATGCCGTGTGTCGGTAACCTGAATCTGATTTCAGCATAGTTGTGATGCAATGTCCCTTCAGCCATATACATGCAGCCAGGGTTCATGAGTGTTATGATCAAGTCTAGTGTAATTCAGTACTTCAGCTGTCAGTGGTTTCACGAGAAATGTCAAAACAGAAAAAAAAAACTAAGCTTGGGGCAGATTATAACCTTCATTTACAGATTCATGACATTGTTGTTACATTATTAATAGCCTATATTGTAGATGGTAGGTACTGAAAAACATTGACACTCAGAGAGAGCCAGTCACTCGTTTCACAATGCCATTACCTATTTCTCTTTCTGTTTCTTCATCTTCTCTCCATCCCAAAAACAATCTTCACAAGTTTTGTATTACAGCTGACCTAATTTCAGACTACTCATCTATTAGAAAAACAGAGAGTGCTAGAGATAACCATACAAGAAAAAACATGATAAAAATGCGTGAGTGAGAAAACAGTGAGAAAGAAGGGGCACACATGAATGTAACATTTGCAAGTGATGCCATTACACAAGCTTCCCTGTTTGAACAGCCTGCCCTGTTTATCTCCACCCAGAGCCAGTCAGCTGTGACTTTAGCCCTCGCAACTATCTTTGTCAGGGCTCTGTGGGAAAGAAGCACTTAAGGAGTCTCTTTCTCTTGGTCTCTCTGTCTGTCTGCTCTTTCTGTCCATCCCTCTGTCTCTCTCTCTGCCTCTTCTCTCTCTCTCTCTCTCTCTCTCTCTCTCTCTCTCTCTCTCTCTCTCTCTCTCTCTCTCTCTCTCTCTCTCTCTCTCTCTCTCTCTCTCCATCTCACTGTCTGTATTTTTTATCTCTGTCTCTTTCTCTTTATAGCTCTCTTTCCCTTCATTTTCTCCCCTTCCCTCGTCAATGTATAAGACAGTCAGTCCTTCTTGATTGGCATGCCTGATGGATGTGTGTAATCTTCCTAGTGGAGGCTGTCGGGGCCTGGGTTCAGCCCAGGGGACACCTGCTTCAAGCACACTGACTTACACTCATTTGCATCATGGTTCATTTCTATGTAAATTAGAATTAGTATGCTTATGGAAATGACAGCTTTTTTCCCTCTTCTTCTGTCTTTTGGCTGGAAAGAATAACTGATCGCATTCAGAGAGAGATCATCTATCATTTGGCACCTGAATGAGTCTGATTCATGCCTACCTGGAACGAGAGCTGGCTGAGGTCTTAATGAAGATATTTCTATGCTAATGCTTTGCAGTGTTGGTTTATGATTTGCGTGCAGAGCGAGGGCAGGGAAGAGGCTGTTCTGAGTGAACTGGGTGGACATATGGTTAGGTTTGCATAACACGGTGGAGGTGGTGACCTTTTCTAAATATGGAAACACAATTGCAGCTGCAGTGCCACTTAGTCCAGGCCAACACTCAAATCTGAGGCACTTCAGATTCATAAAAAAGTGGTGAATTGCCAGTTAGGTAACTCAGCTTTTGAATACTCAGGTGGATGGGATGTGAATAACAACTGTTCGTGCTGTAAACCCTCGGGCTATCTGACCCTGTCAGTGGAGGCTCAATGGCTTCCTGTGTGTCCGAACTGTGTTGAGCATTGTCCTCTCACCTTCAAAGGCCCTTGCAGGATCAATAACACAGACAGACAACGGCAATGTTGGCACCTGAACGAAAAAGAAAAAAATTGGCCCCACCACATCCCTGAATCAGCACTTTCCCTTCCTTCAGAGCTGCGCATCGCCTCTCTGACTAGAAGCATTAGCTCTCGGCCGTGGCCTATCGTCTGCATGTTTGTGGTTACTTTTCTGCAGTCACTTTGAGTGATAGCATCATTCGCTTTGCCTGTGCTTGGTAATTCGGTCATTTCTATGTAAATTGGGCTTTGTGCTATACTAGGCTGTCGTACCCTACAAATGCTCTGGCTGGCCTATGCCTGTAATGGCACAGTGTAACATGGAGAGTACAGCAGCAGCTTTGTGTGGCAGGTCTCGCACTCACACTGTCAGCTACGCAGAGAGAACAGGACAGACATTGGACGATGAAACGGGGAAAACGGACGGACAGGCCTGCGACTCATCCAGCCGGCACAATATCAGACCGATACAGGCACTAGAGCAGGCTGGTAGGTGAGCAGGGAGGATAGATATGCAGGCAGGAAGAAGACCAGATTGGCAGTCAAACAGGTATCAAGGAAGGTGGAGAATCATAAAGGAAGTCAGAACGGTAGGCAGGCAGATAGACAGGCAGGCTAGTAGGTAGACATGCAGCGTAGTATTTGAAGAGGATAGGCATCTGGTACGCATCCAGATTTTGTCTTTCTCTTTTGAGGAAGGATGTGGAAGGATCACATCACCAAGGAAAACCTTAGCAGGGTATTACTGTTGAGCCTCAAGTATCCCTGTCTCCAGACAAGCCTGGACATGTCATCCTAAAAGAGATAAGGACAGAAGAGCCTTAGCAAAGTAGAAATCTTTGCAGACATCAATGTTCTTCATGACATTCCATTTTGAGAAGAGCATGTGCGACTGCTCCTCTTACAGAGCAATGTGTTTGGGGTTTGTTGTTTATGGCACAGATGCCAGTTGGCCAGCCTATGTTTGTCTGCTATTTCTGTAAAACATTAGTTGGGTTTGATTATGATTTGAGATGTTTTTTGTATGCTGTGGTTATTTACGTTGTGGTGATCTCATATTGGTTGCTGTGACTATTGCATGGTATCGTTTGTGTGCCGTTTGTATTACTATGATATGTGCAGTGCAGTGTTTGGAGACAACAAGGATGGGGGCAGCAAACTCCCCAGCTGACAGTGACGCAGCCCATTACGCCAACAGCAGGGGCAAGGAGCGGGGACTGAATGGAAGGAGAAGAGCTCCATTCGAAAAGAACGCGTTTATCGATCGGACGAAGGGACCAGCCCGATTCTCTTGCCTGCAACTAGGCCCAGGAGGAGGCGACCATGCTGGATTCCGTTCCGCGCAGCTAGACTCCTGGGTCACAACCACGGCTCGGCTGTCCGACGAACCCACTGCGTCTAGAATCAAGGATCTCTCCGGCTTGACTGCTGACGCCTAAAGGGGAAGTACCCACATCTCTCCATAATAGGAACTCATCACTGTGCGCAACAAAGTAGCAAGTCTGTTGATCATAGTCTCAAGCAGGGGCTCGCTCCACGCATCGCAAGAGGTAGGCTACGGCAGAACGGAGCGGTATTATACAGAACGGGCAGCGGCGACTAATAGAGTTGGCATATGCCAAAGAACCACTATGAGAGACACCCCTCCTAGGTTTTTAAAGGACAGAAAGACACTACGTTTTTACTAATGTACATTTGATCAGGTTGGATTTATTAAAGCCTATTTTTCAATATCCTCTGTCTCTTGACTGGTGTGACTGTAGCCCAAGGATCAGAACCTGCAATTCAAACCGTGTCACCAGTGTGACATTTACTGTAGCTGTTAAGTTGTTTTCAAGTATACCGTGTCCCAAAGTCTTCTACACCTGGACCTGCTGCAACCTGACCTACCACAAAACGGTGACTCCTCTCTGCTTCTCACCCCAGAACCCTAGTTATCATGGTGGAAGAGTTGTGTAAAGGAAGAGGAAGGAGGAGAGGTAGAGGAAAGGGGAGATTGGAGAAGACCTTTGGATGCCGCCCTGTGTGTTCCTGACAACAGACTAGTGTGAAAACGTTCTATTTAGACTGACTATAAAGACCACTTTGTCAAAGTTTGTGGTAGGATTGTCATCATCCAGTCTTTGCCAATGTAAGCATGGAGTCACAGACAAGATTGAGAAAGCAGTGTCGGGTTTGTTTAGTACATTCAGTCAGTAATTATCACTAAGAGATTTCCAAGTGGTGCTCTTCAGATGGATATAGTTCCTGAGTTCATTGCACGGGGCCTCAATTATCTTTCTTTGTCTTTTTGTTCCTATCTCTTTTCTTTCGCTCTCTCTTTCGCTCTCTCTTTCGCTCTCTCTTTTGCTCTCTCTTTCGCTCTCTCTTTCGCTCTCTCTCTCTCTCCCCTTGTCCCTCTCTCTCTCTGTCTCTGTCTCTGTCTTTTCATCTCTCTTTTTCTCTATCTTGCTTTGCGACCTTTTCTCTTTCTGTCTCTTTATTTTCCTCTCTTGCTCTCTGTCCCTCGCTCTCTCTCTCTCTCCCACTCTCTCCCTCTCTTTCTCCTCATTATAATTCTCCTTGCTCATTTGGCCTGTGTAAATATTGCCAGTGAGATCTTGGCTGCAGTCATTGATTTGGAGGGACTAATCATGCAGGCTGGTCACAAAGACATCTCCAGCAAAATCAATGCCAGTGAAACAGAACTGCAATCTGTCTAAGCATTCCCACATCTATATTTCTTCTCTGCGTGTATCTCACCCACACTCAGTCTGGGATTCACCCCCACACATTTTCATTTCATTTAATTGAATTCTTATATCTAATTCTTGTATTCTTCGATTTTCAAATTGTTTCATCTATTCTCTGAAAAGAGACTATGTTATAGGACATTTGGGGGTTGTGGATATGTGTCCTGGATAATAGCTACAGGAATCAATTGTTTTCGGGACTGGACTTATATTCTCTAATCAGATAGTGGAATGGCACAGACTTAGGCACAGGGAGACATTGAGAAGGAAAGCAGACGTCTCCCGCAAGGACAAATACTGCAATAAAGATGATTTATATGTTCATCTAAGGATTTACAATCAAGTCCACACAGTAACTGGCAGAGTGGTCCATGACATCCCTGTTCAGAGTTGAAGAGTCCACACAAACACACTCACACACACATACAGAGTGACACACACACACCTATCTCTCACACTCTCTGCACATACGCACGCATCTGCCCAGTGTGTCTGGGGCAGGCAGATGGATGGCTCTGGAGCGTGTGTGTTTCAGGAATGTGGCCCTGCTGTGCAGAGACGACCGAGCCAGGAAAGGGCGCAACCTCACCCATGTCTGTTTTTATAACCCTCCTCCAGTTAAACACGCCCCCCCTACCTGTCAATCACACGGCCCCTCCCCTCAGCTCTGCCTGTGATGTCACGGCAGGGCACACGCTACAGTTCGTCAGCCGTGCTGGAGTTCAAAAGCCCATCTCCGGTACCAGGATAAGGAGCCCATCGAAACCGATCTATCAGTCTGCAGTCGTGTCATCGCATGGCCCTGTTTGGGTGTTAGCATGAGGGGGTGAACCTGAGCCCTCCCTCCCTCCCTCTCCCCCTCTTCCCTCTCCCTTCTCCAGGTGCTCCCATAACTCAGCAGGCTTCAGAGCCCCGAGGACGCATTCCTGGACTACAGAGACGTCCTGACAGATGAGCGCGCCGATTTACGGCTTGCTGACGGACCCGGAGAGGGGGGAGGGGGGGGGGGAGAGAATGGGGAGCCAATTGGGGCTACTTCAAAGAGAACCAACCTTTTGTTGTTTTGGTAGTGCTTTCTCTCATACCAGCTCTCCCTCTTCCCTCAATCTCTCTCTCTCTCTCTCTCTCTCTCTCTCTCTCTCTCTCTCTCTCTCTCTCTCTCTCTCTCTCTCTCGCTTTCTCTCTTTCCCCCCTCTGTCAAGTCTTAGTCGGTGCCTGGAACAGAGTGTTTTCACACATACCATTCCTCTCCCTGGTCACTGTAGACCTCCCTTTAGCGTGTCCAGTCAGATAAGGTGTTGCACCACACTGCAGGAAAGCTCCAGACCCAGCGGCCATATGAGTGTCTGAAGCACGGAGCACACACAGACACGCCACACACACGCGCACACACTGACAAAGGCACACACACACATCACCCGCACACAATGTAATTTAGACGTTCCTATAACATGGACCGAGGAGGTGACATTTCACAGACTATCCTACCCTGGGGGTCTTCTATCAGGACAGCTCCCAGACACCTGCCTCTTGTTCCTATGTTATCTGAATCGGTTGGCGTGACTTTGCCGGGAACATTATAGGACATAGACAGCCATTGTACGTGTCCTTGTTCCTCAGCAGTGGGTGTTGGATTGCAGGGGTTTGTGGCGTGTGAAGATGATAGATGTGGAGACTGGTGTCATTTCTCCTAGCAGAATGTGTAATGAACCCTGTTGTGCTCCTGTAACATTTGGGCTGATTGATTACAAACAAAGGCAGTTTAACATGCAGCGGAGGGCCACACGCAGGGAACAAGACACAGCATCAACACAGACGACAACATGCACATAGCGAGGAGACAAAATCCCCCACAATCCCTTGCTCTACGGGGTGTTGGTGGTTAAATAAAAGCACCTTCATGTTCAGACTATTATACATTCTCCCTCACTCACTCCCTCCCTCCCACACAAACACACACACACATACACACACACACACACACACTCACTCCCCCACAGACCCCAACAGAGAAGAAGCTCAGTGTTGACTTGAATGTACGTGTTCATGTCTCTGGTAGCAAATGAGGGAATTTTTTACCATACAAATTTGCCCTCTCTGCTCTTACTTGTAGAAAAGGAGACAACACCACTACTGAATTCCCTATTCTAGTTGTTGTTGAACAAAGTAGAAGGAAAGTCTGACGTAAGATGGTGGAGAGAAAGAGTGACGGAGAGAGAAGGCAGAGAGAGAGAAAGATGGCGAGAGAGAGAGAATGAAGAGAGAGAAGGCAGAGAGAGAGAAAGATGGCGAGAGAGAGAGAATGAAGAGAGAGAAGGCAGAGAGAGAGAAAATGGCAAGAGAGAGAGAGAAGGCAGAGAGAGACGGCAGAGAGAGATAGAGGAGACAAGTGAGAGAAAGAGGGAGAGTGAAAGCAGAAAGAGAGAGAGATGTCAGAGACAGAGAGAGAGAGAGAGAGAAAGAGAGAAAGGGAGAGAGAGAGAGAGAGAGAGAGACAGAGAGAGAGAGAGAGAGAGAGAGAGAGAGAGAGAGAGAGAGAGATAGAGAGAGAGAGAGAGAGAACGCAGATAGGGAGAAGTTCCACAAGTCATTATTCTTTCCCCATGCTTTTTTCAGGTCTGTGTTTGTTCACTCGCCTCTCTCTCAGAGAAACTGCCCAGACTGCCAAATAAGACCAAGTTCGTGTTGTTCAGCCAGTGGAAACCTCTCCCTGGTTATACTAAAGTCTACTCACTCGCAATAACAATTGTCATGGAAATTAAACTATTGCACGTGTCTCTCAGTATTTTATCTATTGACAGTGGTTATGTCATGATTTTTATGGATACTTTATACATGCAGAAAGCTCCTTCATTTCAGACTTTGTGTGTATATGTATGCACAAAGAAATAACCTATTAAACCACAAGGCTACAGGCGCTAACTGTCCTCCCTTTCTCTCTTCCAGCTTACAAGATAATTTCATCAGGACACCAAACAGTCAAGGTCACCAGCAGTACGCTTGCTGGAAAAACAAAGCACAAGGACGTTGTACGGAACAAGGATTCAAACCACGGGTTTGCACAGAGTAGAATATGACACTTGTATAAGACAGATTTTCAGAGCAAGCTGAATATCAACATCACACAAAGCATTCATTTTGCAGATGCCAAAGCGACATAGAGGGAGATTTGAACCAGTGATATTTTGGTCTGCAGTCAAATGTTCTACCCTACAGCTACACCAATCCTATATATATATATATATATATATGTGTGTGTGTTTAACAGTATGGATTCAACATTAGTAGACCACACTGGTTGTGGTTTATCCTCACCACTAGCATGCTAAAAATGATCATCAAGTTCTGTGTGTTTATACTGTTTGGAGCGACAGATCGGAATCCTCTGCAGTGAGAGAGTGCTCTCCACTCCTCTCTCTGTTCAGGAGCTGAGTCTGGCTCTCTGTGTGTGTGTGTGTGTGTGTGTGTGTGTGTGTGCATGTAAGTGGGTGCACTGTACATGCATGTGTTTGTGTGATTTGTGTGTATGGTTAAAGTACTGTATGTGTGTAAGTGAGTTTGTGTTTGTGTGTGTGTGCTTTGCATGTGTGTTTTTGTGATTTGTGTGTATGGGTAAAGTGTGTGTGTGTGTGTGTGAAGGGTGTGTGTATGCGTGTGCGGGCTAGCTCTGAAAGTGACAGACAGAGGGTATTAATAGAGCAGGCCCACAGATCACTGCCAGACAGAATGTGACATCTGCTGTGTGAGGAGTGCAGTGTGAGGAGCCTCCAAACTCTCTCTCTCTCTCTCTCTCTCTCTCTCTCTCTCTCTCTCTCTCTCTCTCTCTCTCTCTCTCTCTCTCTCTCTCTCTCTCTCTCTCTCTCTCTCTCTCTCTCTCTCTCTCTCTCTCTCTCTCTCTCTCTCTCTCTCTCTCTCTCTCTCTCTCTTCTCTCACCCTCACTCTGGTTCTCTTTCCTTCTCGCTCTCCATCACACTCTGTTTTTCTTTATGTCTCTCTCTTTCTCTCTTTTTCTCTCTCATCACCTCCTCTCACTCATTCTGCCACACTGCCACACACCTGCTGCCATATGCTAGGTGTTGACTCCTGCTAATGATGTGCATTGCACAAACACACACCCACGCACACACCCACGCAAACACATGTATCTCAACAGAAATATCGGCATTTTAAAATAATGCAGACACACACTCACTGCATGCCCAGCAAACAACACACCTAATTATTTGTGCAAATGTAGAGTGTGTTACGGTAATCTACAGGATGGTAGTAACTTCATACACAGCGTGGTACATTGCATATGTGGTGAAACGGTGCTGCTCCTTCACCCGTCATGTTAGTGAACTTGTATAAACACAGACTCACAACACTGTAGGCAGACCAGGGACAGGAAGTGACTTCCCAGAATGCACTAGAGTTGGATCGGCTGTGTTGGCCCATCCTCCCAGATCTTGGTGAAGTCATTAAAAGTCAGCATTGCCCTGGAAAATGATGCACAATCACAGAGCAGACGGGACACAGATTTGAGACCTTCACACACAAACACACACACACACACACTCACACACACTCACACACACACTAAGACACACGTACACAACAACACGCACAAATACAAACACACACACTCATTCAAACACAGACACACTAGGGAATGATTTCTGACCCATTTTGCGCACTGTCAGAATTCAGTTACTCATGAATTTATATTTCTTACCATAATTTAATCTCATAATCTGCTTTTGTCCCAAATGGTTTGTCTTCTTTCAAAGGCGTCATATGCACAGCTGGATATAGCACACATAAGCACACATACAAACACACACACACACATAGCTGCAAAGTCAGCCAAATCAATAAGCTGCTTAACTTCCATTAAATCTACATTTTTTTGTGATGATTCTTCCTTTCTGCTTCCCTCCATCCCTCCATCCTTCCTCCTTTTCATGTTTTCATACCATTGTCCTTCCTTCAATATTCCCTCCTTCAAATGTCTTTACCCCTCTCTCCTTTCCTCCATCCTCCCTCTTTTCCTTGGATTCACCCCTCTCTCCCCTCTGCCAGTGACAGGTAGTCTGCTTTCTCAGTTTGCTGAGTCGGCACTCTCCCCCTCTGGCAGTTCAATAATTGTTTTAGGAGTTTATATTGGACACTGACACAGGGAGAAGAAGGGAGGGAGGGAGATGGAAGGAGGAGGAGGGAGAGAGAGGGTGAAGGAGGGAGGACTGTATGTCAGTCAAGCTGAAACCGAGGAAGAATAGAGGCAGGTCATCCTTTTCATCCTTTTGTTCGCATGAAGGCAGTGTTCTGCTTTCCGGGGAGACGAAATACAATCTGCCTCCTTTCACTCACACTTTCATTTTCTCTTTCCTTTCTTTTCTCTGTGTTCCTTCCCCCCATCTCTCTCTCTCTCTCTCTCTCTCTCTCTCTCTCTCACTCTTACTCTCTCTCTTTCTTTCGCTCTCTCTTTCTCTCTCCCTCAATCACATCAACATACCCACACACAAAGGCTTTTCCTGCATTTTGTTTGCCCTGTGGCAGAGATGTCTTTGTAAAAATCTCATTCACGTTCAAATATGTAATTACCTGAACAATTGGACCAAACCCAACCCCACCCTCATCCCCTTCTCACAGCCCAGGCTGGGAGTGAAGGTGACTGCTGCCAGCACCTTGGGAATGAGAGCAGGCCGTACAGAGTCAAGCAGAATGTGGAAGGGTGGGAAGGTTAACTATAGCTTGAGTCAAGGGGCTGCTTTCCAAAAGACCCGAAATACTTGGGTTTTCTCAATGGGTTTCCACTTGGAATATTTCAAATGAGATTTGCAGGTCTGAAGGGAAGAGGACAGATTGAACACTCGGCCTGAAAGCTTACATCACTCAACAGTCAGAGGTCAAAAGCTTTCCAAGCCATTTTGCAGGTCACAGCCTCCAAACCGTGCTGGGGCTGGTTCACCTTCCGGATAACCTCTCGACTCTCTTGTGTTCTCCTTCTGCCCCCTCCAACCCCTTCCCCCCTCCCCCTGTCCTCTCCTTTCTCTATTATTTCCCTCTCACACATGCACAGGCGCAAACAAACACACTCTCCCTCTCCCTCTCTGTCTTTTCACCCACTCGCACATCATTTTCCACACACGCACACACATACTCAATACCTGTCAGCCAGACCAGGCAATGCGTGGCAGGCACTGGACTTGGCACGGTCTGGTTCAGAGGCTGTGTTGATCCAGAGACTTCCACGGGCTCCATGGTCCAGCACAGTGCCAAGGTAGTGCCAGGATAGTGCCAGGGTGCTGGAAGGCAGGGCACACAGAGGACCACTGTGGGCCCTTCGCCCACAGTCAGGGGCCAGCACAGAGGGGCCCCCGGAGGAGACATTGCCTCTCATTGTGAAGTGGAGCCAAAGAACTGCTCTGTGTCCTCAGCTTCACTGTCATAGCTGTCAGGGCCACAGCTGTGTCAGAGCATGTGACAGTGAAGAACCATTTCTTCATAGTGCCCGGACGTGCCCTCTCCAAGCATGCACCGACAGAAAACAGAAAGAGATAGAGGGGGAGGGAGACGGAGGGAGAGATGTGCTTGGGCATGGGTCTGCTTGTGTCTCTTTCTGTGTCTGTGTGTACGTGTGTGTGTGTGAGTGTGTGTGTGTGTGTGTGTGTGTGTGGATGTGTGGGAGTGTATTTGAGGGGGGTTGCACACGCGTGCCTCCACCCTTACTCACGTTGACTCCCCTCCTAGATCCTTATCCTCTGTCCACACTTGCCCTCGGTTACACCATCATCTTGGGAGCAGCCAGCTCTGTGATCACACGCTGTCTCCCGGATCGCCGATACGGCACGGCGTCTTTGCAGCTGCGAAGTGGCTGATCCTCTAAAGTGTAGCCGAGCGCCACTTAGGAACGGGCGCAGGCTTGTTTGCCAGAGATGAATCACAGATAGAGGCGAAACAGGCCCCTCCAGTGTCTAACTACATGCCAAGGCCTGACAGTACCAGACAAATCTCCTATTGTGTTTGGGTTCGGACTTTTCCAGACTTCTTTTCCGAGCAGAGGAGACAGGCTGCTCGGTCGTCTGGCTGATCTGGGCTAGATAAAAGCAGGGTTGGAGATACAGTCTTACAGCCACAGTATCATGGCACAGCTAAGAGGCTGGAACATGAAACATGGCAGCCACTCCAGGAGCATTCCTTGACTGTCAAAGAACATACAGTACCTTGTTGTGTAATCATCTAAGCGGATCTTTAGAATATTATTCTATATTTGTAATTTGATCCGGTCAATATTAAAAGAAATCAAGAGAGAAGCAATTGCGGCATAAAAGAAAAAGCGGATTGAGACAGAAGTCCAACGAGGCAGATGAATTGGTGTTCAGTACAACTCGGTGACTGGGCTGTTTCAGCTGGTTGTTAGCCTGTCAACATTGCTGAGCTGTGCCAGCCCAGTGCTGCAGCAGAGAGCTAGCTCTGGCTGGGAGTCCCACCTGACACCGGCAGATGCACACGGCTGCCCTCACACCAGGACGGAAGACGGTTACCGTGGGGACTGCCGGTGTGCAGGGGGCTGATAAGGACGGCGGTTGCTGATCAGACAAAACGAGACGGCAGGAACTGGGAGGAGTGTTCTACAACAATCTGACAGAGGGCAGAGGTGTACGAAAACTTTTTTCTGCCCTGTCTGTGTGCCTGTGTGTCTGTCTGTGTCTCAAACTGCCTGCCTGTCTGCCTGCCTGCCTGCCTGCCTGCCTTTAGTCATAGTTTTTGTTCTGTCTGCGTGTCTGTGTGACTGGAGAACCTGCAGCCCGAGCTGGAAAGGAAGAGCAAGGAGGCTGCACCGACATGAGTACTCCCTCCTCACCGAGGGAACATCAAACACCCGTCTCCCAGGACAAATGAGTTTGTTTGTGTTCTCAGCCGTGCCGCAGCTCCATGCCGAGGCCGGGGGAACAGTTGTTTGACTTTGACCAGTCAGCTGATTGATATGACGGGGGGGCTTTGATAGTGGAAGCAGGGAAAGACGATGGTGATGGAATCGTTTCAGAATGTGCCCCTTAGACAGCTGGCTGAGTGGCGGGGTCTGACAACACTGGGGACATGGGTCTTCTCAGCCAAACGCTGACAGAGGATGGACCCGGCACATTCTGCTGAATGATCACACCATCAGTCTGCTTTCATTTGAATTTCTGTCTGATCATTATTTATATGGGTCATTTCCACTGGATCCGTTATATAAACACAATGTCATTTTTCCCTGTGTGCGTACATATTTTTCATTGCACATTTCTAAGCTTTCCCCTGCGAGTGTTAGCATCCCTCATACCAATTCCGACTGACTCCTTCCTTCCCCATCTGCTGGGGGTAATAAGGTCCAGCGCCAGCCCGGTTTATACTACCTGACACGCTGGCTCTCTCCCACTGCATGATGGATCCAACAGCTTACTGAGGGAAGGCATGCGTGCAGCAAGGCCAGATATCGATCCTGGGGGGATTCCAGGGAATGGTGGCATGGACAGGAAAGTGCTTCTGAAACTGGATTAGAATCATTCAGCAGTATATACTAAATTACTACATGTAGCATATAGAGATGGATTGATGTTGCTTAATAATATCCATAAAATCAAATCATCACATGTACTGGCATCCATACTAACTCACACAAACGTTTTGCATGCACACCCATTCAACTCTACTAAAAAACATACACAAATACAGAAAATACAAACTGAGTAAAGTATACCATTTGCCAACCTTTTTCATCAGCCCCCCCAGCTGACTGCATGGCCCTTTGTGTGGGATGAATGGATGTGGTGTGTGGGAGGTATTTTATATTCATACGGGAGCACTCTTAGCCAGGCTTAATGTGTTTCTATGGTCTGCCTTTAGATGGGAGGGATTGGAGTGGAGGGAAGGAGGGAGGGTGAGATGTATGTGGAAAGATACATCGGAGATAGAGGAAGAGAGAGGTAAATGGAACGGATAAAAGAGATAGAATGAGATCTTTAAGTAAAGACAGTACTTAGTATTTCTATCTCTGAGCACATGGACTGTTTGAGCAATGCATGTTTCATTGAATCACTTGGATGTAACACTTAAAACCACAAGGGAACAGTCATGTTGTCAGAATTCTAATGCGTTTGGTGGGTATTATTCCCGATATAGAATGCTGTACTGCCTTCGGTGTCGGGACTAGTGATATTCAGATTGTTTCCTATCTCCTTCCTTCCCACCCTCTCTCCCTTGCTATCTACCTGCCTCCCAGCCCAGCCCTCCCCTACCAATCTCATTCCCTCCCCACTTTCCTTTTCTCTTCTTCTCTCTTTTATTCACTCGTTCAGTTTCTGCCTGCCGGTCACCCTCCCTTTCTTCCAACATCATCACTATCTCTTTCTCTCTCATCTATTCACTTCCTCACAGTCATTTATCTTGGATCTCACCTGCAAGCCGTTCTCTCTCTCTCTTTCTTTCTCTGTCTCTCTCTCATTTCACGGACTCAGATGAACAGCAGCAGCAGCAGCGGTCCTGAGACTGACACCCAAGATATCATATTGATTTTGCTTTATGATTCACCGTAGTGACCAGACAGGTAGACAGAAGTGGAGAGCTGTGGAAAAGAGCACCCACGTGCTGACCTGGATGAAAGAAGACATGTTGCTCTCCTCCCAGGACGGTTCTTTCTTCTGAGTTGTTGTTGTTGTTTGACACTCTGTCTGCCCTGGCCTGGACACAAGTTACTTTTCACGTCAATACCAGTGGTCAAGCTAAGGCTTTGAGTCAATATTTTCTGACCAGCTTGTTAACCAACACCTGCCTCTCATTTATGTTCAGAGCAACATATTTTATTTTCGACTATAGAATATTGTGATTACTTGAACTATGGAATTGCTTATAGTATCCATAACTTTCTCTAAGAAGAACTAAAACTAGTTTATTTTAGCATTTCTCTTTTGTAATGTGTATTGCTACACTTTGTATTGTAATGTGTAGTGTATTGTTTTTTCTCTCCTTTTCTCATGTTTATTCTATAAACCCAAATCAATTAACCTGCTAAAGGCCAGAGTCACACAACACAAAATAAATTGTGAACACACCTAATACAATTCGATTTGACCAATTTTACATGAATTGAATAACATCACTGAATGCTCTGTGAAGTGTGTAGACAAGATTTAACTGTTTAGGAGGGGCCTGTCTGACTAGGTTTCAGGTGGCCAAAAGCATTCTTCCACCAAACCCCCTAATTGATCCCTTGTGGTACAACAGTAAAAATCAAATGTGTATTAGCATGAGTTGATCGTGCTTAAAGTGTTGGTAGTGTGGCCACTTCCACAGTAGTAGGCCTACCAAGCAGATGCATTGCTAGACATAAAGCTGTACAGGGGCACACGCCTACTCAATATAGGCCTACAGGTTCAAAATGAATGCATTAACTAATAAAATAAACAGCTGAAACTCAAACTCAAACCATTAAATAGGGTCTGGCAATGCCCCTTGTACCAAGCAACATTGCTGTCTTTTTATAGTTTTCCCTTCAGTGGTGATTTTCGCTGCTGTCTTTACCAATTGCCTATCTGCCAATGCTGTGCTGTCTCTTGTTTGAGTAAAACAACTTTATTTTGTAGACAGGATTAGTCAATCTGTCATTTGCCAAAAAGAGCTCATCCACCCTCATCTACTTGAACTGAAGGCCGCTCGTGTTTCAGCTAGGTATTAAATTCATTTAATGTTTTGCCATAGAGAAACAACACTCATCTGACAAACTACAGTGTGGACCTCAACTCAATAGCCTCTTAGCTCCCTTTACAGAGAACAGAAGTGTGTCCTCGATCTCTCTCAAGCCTACTAATCTTGCTACATTGTCTGTGTTAGCTCTTGTGGACTGCACCCTCGGTCTTTGTTGTGGTTGTCAAGCCTGTTTTTCTCACTTTCTTCCTCCTCCGCATGTTTTTGTTCTCTCTCTCTCCCTCTGCATGTCTCTCGCTCTCGTCGTATAAGCAGGAAGTGAAAAATACACCCACAGGCAGAAGCTGGTATCAACAAGGAAGTGAATGGAGCCCGACGTAAGTTGTTAGCTTAGCCGCTCAAGTCAAAGTGGAGCATAATTTCAGCCGCTATGCTAGGGTAGTGCTAACTAGCAGTCAACTGCCTAGCTCCACTCTCAGACAACTAGTAGCCCCGCACAGAAAGATAATCAGAGGGAGAAGGGAGAAGAGGAACAATAGAGGGGAGCCTGACTCATAAACAAAACAGCGAGAACACTGGAGAGAAGCACAAGCAGTGCACGGGTAAGACGCACTGAGTGGCTGCGTTTGTGTGTGTGCATGTGAGTCAGAGAAACGACGACAGCAGAGAGGGGAATAGGTGAAGTTTTATGTGCAGTGAGGCCCTGTGTTCTGGTAGTTGTTTGTGTCTTGGGAAAGAAGGGGAGAAAACACATGAGCACAGCACAGAGAGGGAGGTCCAATGGGACCAGGTAGAAAGAGAAGGAGAGAGAGTGAGAGAGAGAGAGAGAGAGAGAGAGAGAGAGAGAGAGAGAGAGAGAGTGAGAGTGAGAGTGAGAGTGGAGGGGGGAAAGGGTGGCAGATATATGGAGGGGAGAGGGTTTGTGTGTCAGGCTGGCAAAGCGAGTTGTCCATTTTCTCAGACTTCTCTCCCGTTGAGTGAACTGAAAGAGGGAGGGAGAGGAACGAAAGATAAAAAAACAAATGAAGCGTTTAAAGGTCAAAGGCCTGACGCTGGACACAGGGAGGTGGAGCTTTAAGACAAAAAGTGTTTGTGTGTGTGTGCGTGTGTGTAAATGCTTTCGGGTCAAGCTGAGGATGTTCACTCAGCAGTTTAATGCAAGTCTGTCCGTGTATCTTTGTGTGTATGTGTCTACAACATTGGAGAAGGTGCACACAAAGGAGAGAGAGAGACAGAGAGAGAGAGAGAGAGAGAGAGAGAGAGAGAGAGAGAGAGAGGGAGAATTACGTGTGTTTTGAAAATGTCGGGGGAATTAGGCAGACTGAAAGAGACTTGGTGAGAGTGATAATATTCCCTACTGCATGTGATAAGATGAGCTGACTGTAACCTTTAGTACACAACAACCTACCCGCTTAAGTCAGTATGAGTATATTCCCATGGCCAAGACTATAAATACACTGTCCTGTGTTCTTTCCTGCAACCTTTCTACTCTTCTCTGCTCCTCTGCTTCTCTCTGCTTCCCGCTGCTCTTTGTGTACCTGCTCCTCACAGCTTCTTAGTTCCTCTCTGCATCTCTTCATGGTTTATTCATCTGCTCCAGCCTCATTTTTTTGATCTCCCCCAAGTGAGGATGACCAATCGGGAGCAGCCCTGGAGAGGTGCTATGGAACAACAGGAAGAGGAGGACCTTCCTCAGATGGACGGGTCATGTGACGCTTGCGAGCCTGACGAGGCCCAGCCCGCCACCCAGGTGTGCCACGCCTGTGGCTTTGCCTTCTGCCCCACCCACGCCGTCAAACACGCCGTCAGCACGCGCCACCTTCTGTCGCCATACGGCCAGGAGAGGGCGCTCACTCAGAGACCTGGACGGGACAGAGACCCTGGGGAAGGGGCGGGGCCAGAGGCAGGGGAAGTGGCAGGGGTGAGATTGGGACTCCAGGAACAAATGAAGGAAACCCTCTCAAGCATCGAGGCCAGCGTCGAGGAGATCGGGTCCGTTCAGGTTGCCAGGGCCAGGGAGGGGGACCCCGGGGAGGAGGCGGGGCGCGCCGAGGCAGACGGGGGAGTGGGGGAGGCCGGCGGGGGCGGGGAGGCAGCTCCGGAGCCGGGGAGGAGGGACACGGTGACGGTGGAGAGGCTGCGCTGCAAGGAGCACGGGCAGGAGGGCTCTCTCTACTGCAAGCCCGACGAGAAGGTCATCTGCGTGGTGTGCGCCGTGCAGGGGCAGCACCGCGAGCACGAGATCATCACCCTGCACGAGGCCTACGCGTGGCAGAAGGTTAGTCGCACGGGGATAACATCCCTCATCCTTCCACTCGCCTAGCATGTTGGGTTGCCGGGCAGCTTCCAGCGAGAGGCTTTCCCATTGGGCGTTGAGCTTTCATGACCACGGGCATGGGAAATTACTTTCACACTTTGCTCTATGCCCTTGAGGGAAGGGGAAGCTCTCTCTTACATGCAATTTACAGAATGAGGCAAATGCATAACCAAGTGTGTGTATGTGCACTGTGTGTGTGTGTGTGTTGAGAGTATGAGTAATGCCCTCTGCTGTTAATACCCATCTTAACACACACTGTACAGCTTAATATGAACAGAGCCTATCCATGCCAGTAGTACACCAATAACCTCAGGACAGGCACATGTACAGTCAACTCTTTCCTCGGCACACGTTTTACACATAATTCGACATGACGGCAAGTCCCACCCCCCCCATGATCCAACCCTGTGATGATAGGAACGGAAACTGTACGGAAACACGACGACCATATTCCAGTGTCCCTCAAGCTCCGTATCGGTGACGGCATCCCAGCCACCACATCCAGATTGGATTTGCGCTTCCCTCTTTTGTGTCCTCTGAGTCACCCTCTGGATGCTGAGCCCAGTGGCGAGGCTAGGACGGACACCGTCGCTGAGATGTACTTTACTGTACAATTTGTACTTCACTTTGGCTGAAAGCATCCGCTAAGTGAAGAAAATGTCAAAAGTAATGAATGCACATCTGGGCGGCGACAAGAGAGTTGTTGATTTACAGTTCCAGTTCATTCATGTAGCAGATGCTTTTACCCAATGCGACGTACACATGCATTTGATGAATTCATTTAGTCTCAGAACCTCATCAGAGTTCTCATAAATGTGTTGCCTTTCTTTTGTTTGTTCCCTTTAGTGAGAAGCCATCCTTAACTGAGAGGTCAGGAGGATAGGACCTGGCCTCTTTCTTATGGACTCATCAGCTTGTTAACAGATTATTTGAGTATTCCTATACTGGACGAATCACAGATCAAGGTGCCAAGGTTATAGCTCACTGATTTCACAAGTGTGCAGTAGAGTCCGAATCCATCCCTGGTGGTAGCTAAGAGGTGATGTCGTGGTGTGGCTATAGCTATCTAGCTGGTCCATTCTGTCTGCTGGTGCAATATGGCTTAACTGCTGTGCCTGAGTGAAACAGAATTGAGGTTTCAGCAGGGCTGCCCCAGGCTACACCATCGCCCGCACAGCCACGCTGTGCCATTCAGACAGCTGCGGAGGGACACTGGAGTAAAAGGATCCTACACTCGCCAAGCATCCGCCGCCATCTATCGATTCCACATTTGTCAGCATCGTTAACAGAGCTGGGGTGCGAGATGGCGAGGTGTGACATGGGAAGCATCGGACGCTGAAGCCGAAAAAATCAAATAACTACAACTACAAGTGTTCCATCGATCCATCGATCCACTTTGTGTTTGTGACACATCTGAAATGTTCAAAGGCAGATTTCATGCCGGCTGTTATGGACGTTATGGCGCTAACTGCCCGACTGGGGGTTTGTTTGTCTTGCAGAGCCGGGAGGGATACGACCTGCTGGGCTGCACTCAGAAGATGGCGGACAAGATCAAGACGAAGTGGACCAACCCAGAGGTGAGCTCTCCCACTGACCCAGAGTTCCACAGTCCCTCTGGAACCCTGTCTCAATGGAACCAAAAATGACACCCAGCGATGTAGACATGATTCCATTTTGAAGACAAACTTAGCAAATGTTGCTATCTTGCGTAAAGCATTCAGTTAACCAAAATGGGCACCATGTCGGTGTCCATGAGCAATTTACCTCAGCAAAGTACACAAAGGCTAATTGTCTAAACAAGACAATCAGTCATATTTTAATTCTTCGTATGTGGAAGTGTATGACCTGGTCTTATTGTGACCCCGACCCTGGCCTCTGAGCCGTTGATATACAATATTCCAATCTGCGCTGAACCAGACAGCACACTTCCTGATTCCCTGGGTGGAACTGTGTAAAGCTCTTCAGCAGTCAACATGCATCATCCCAGAGTGAGATAAAGAGGGGATTAGTAGGAGATTATGTCATAAACACAACAGGGAGTACACAGACAGGGGCCAATTTTCCAATCAGTACACTCATTCATCCAGTCATTCATTCTTCCTTTCATTTATTTTACATTTTTTAGTTACATTCTGTGTTTGTTCCGCATTGCTCCATGGGTGAAAAGCCTTACGTAGGTGTATGATGTCATCTTCGAGACCGAAAATAACAACAGTAAACAGAATGCAACTCAGAATGCGACTCAAATAAAGTGGGCAATTTATTACAGTTGTCAAATTGGACACAAAATGCGCGAGCCAATGTATTTCTCTTTGAAGAGACTAGTTTTAGAGGACAGTTTTAATTCCAGGCACAGCACAAGCAGTGATGCCCTCTAGATCTGGCTGGAACAGAAGGAAAGGTCAGTAGTGAGGACCAGGCTCAGAGCTGAGCAGGGTCAGGGCTGAGCAGGGTCAGAGCTGAGCAGCTTTTAACCATCCGCCTTTGCTTCCCCTGCCAGGTCTGTCCTGCCATTCCCCTCATCCTCTCGGTTCCCCCTCTCCTCTCTCCCATCCAGTTGCCTCTCGTTCTCTCATCGTCTCCTTCACTCCTCTCCGCCTGGACTTATTTGACCATTATCCACTTTTCGCCCCCTCGCCTCACCTCTTCTCGTCTCCTCTGGTCCTTCTGGCCTGCCCTCCGCTGGTTGGCTCCACTTCTCCCTGCACTCATCTCCTCACCTCATCTCCTCCACTCATCTCCTCCACTCATCACCACGAGTCCATCTCTTCTGAAGGTGTTGAGCTGTGAGCCACAGTGAGCCGTCTGGGCAGGTTTAAGTGTTTTCGGCAGTGGACCCTGTGAGAGGAAACCCGTGTCGTAGCGTTGTAGCGTAGAAGGTTAATGTGAACGCCCTGTTAAAGGTAATACTCCTATTGGCAGGCTCGCCCCGGCTCGACCCAGGCACATTATCATAGTGAAATATCAGTGCCGCCCTCCAGCCCTTCCGGACCCTTTGCCTCTCTTTCCCCACCAGAGCGGCGCGTGCGGAGAAACCACTTTCCTGTCTGGTCGCAGAGCGACGTGTCAGAAACCATTATGTGGATTTGTCAGTGTGTCCTCACCGCACTCTCAAATGTCAGCAGATCTTATTATGCATGACCGGTAGCTGCTACGCAGGTCGCTGCTGGCAAGGCAGCAGTGCGCGTGTGCGCACGTAAAGGGAAAGTCTAAAGAGTTGAAACTCAAGCTCGGCCTTGAGGGAGTTCAGGAGGGAAGAGGAGAAAGTGTGTGTGTGTGTGTGTATGTGTGCTCGTGTGCGCACACGTATTGTATTCAGTATGGGAGGATAAAAAGGTTTCAACCCGAGCTCGTGTTTACTGATGAAATCCCGCCTGCTTAATTATGTACTCGGCCTCAGGTGTCGGGATTTACATCTGATCTCTCCAAGCTCATATCTCCTCATTCTTTCTGAGGGGGGAGAAATAAAGTTCCAGAAACAGGGTGGGGGCTTGAAGCCCATGCATATGCATGACCAACCAGAGGGTAAGGACTACATTGGGGGGGGGGGGGGTCTCTCTAGCTCTCATTCTGTACTCGATGCCATCTATCGTTCCTATCTGTCTCTTGCTCCGTCCTTCCGTCCCTTCACTGGCTGGAGATGGTAACAGTGACGGGCAGAGTCTGCCTCAGATCCGGATGGAAAGGTAGTCAGCAGATTTACCTGCCCCTCGTATTTAATTGGCTCCATCCAATGTGGTTGGTGGCAGTCTGCCTTTGGGTCTGCTGGCTTCATAGAGGGCTGATGTCAGGTGCGGCGCGGGAGAATGTTTCAACAAAAATACGCACACACCACACACACACACACGCGGGCTCGCTCAGGCTCACTCTTGTGATTGTCGACGCTCGCTCGCACACATAGGCATGCACTCTTACACACACACACACACACACACACACACACACACACTGTACACCCACATCCACTCAATCAAAGACACACGCTCACACGCGCGAACGCACGCTCGCTCCATCCATTTTCCCTGCTTCATAAAACCGCCACGAGCAGCAGGCACGTTAAAGCTGCCACTGAGAGGGCAGGGTGAGCCCGGAATGGTTGAAAAGACGACACGACTGGGCTTATTTCTCCTTCTTCCCGTCTCGCTCACCCGCTCCCTCCATCCTTTCACAGCATTTTAATTTAATTACCTTATGTATCATTACCCAGCAGCTTCCTAGGCTGACAGCCTTTACCAGCCAGTGAAAGGCTTGAACGTTGAAACCCATGCTAGAAAACCAGAATCTCTTTCTCTCTCTCCTCCCCCCCTCCCTCTCTCTCCATCTCCCTCTCTCTGGCTTTCTCAAGCGCTCGTTGTATTATTCCCAGAGCAGGAACATGAACAAGAAAGTGGAAGTCATACACATTCAGCGGTGAGTTAGTGGCTTATTTGCAATGGTTGATTGCTGGTTATAGATGTAACTGGTAAACAAGAGTATGTGCAAAGTAGGCTGTGAGTCTCAATGGAAAAGTGTTCATTTGGACCAGGACCACTGTTGCCCAGGGCAGGAGGAGGCAGAAACTGCCATTTCTTTTAATGTCCCATTATTGCTTTTTAGGCCTTGTAAAAACATTACACAAAGCCTTTGACTGACTGGATGGAGGCAGCTAGCCTTGTTTGGGCATGGAGGTCTTTCACAAGAAGTTAGAATTACAAGTTCAGGCTCTCAGAGCTGTTTATGGGAATCCTCTGGAAGTTAACAGTGTCTCCAGTTTGAGCTAATGCAATGTGGCATGAGCTATTTGGTTGTATCTATTTGTGTCCAAGGGGTTTTGTCTTATTTGGCTGTAAGTTGGCTTCTTTTATAAGAACTAATTGCTAACACCATGTCAGCCGGCAGCCAAGCTCAAAGGAATCCCCTGTTGAGCCTTAATTCAGTTTTAATGTCCGGACATTAGCACTTATGTAATAAACACTGGAATTAGACGCTATGTCTGATACATTTGCTATATTTAGCCTAATCATAATCTTTTCCCTTTTCAGGCATAACAGCCAAACAACCTTTCCCTGCAGTCGTTTCCTCAGCAGTTCAGGGCACTTCACCCTAGTCTCCACTCACTCTCCCCTCCATTCTGTCTTTTCTCTCTCTCTCTCTCTCTCTCTCTCTCTCTCTCTCTCTCTCTCTCTCTCTCTCTCTCTCTCTCTCTCTCTCTCTCTCTCTCTCTCCAACTCTATCCTTCTCTCTTCCTTTCTCTCCATCACTTCCTTCTCCCTTTTTTCCCTCTCTCTCTCTCTCTCTCTCTCTCTCTCTCTCTCTCTCTCTCTCTCTCTCTCTCTCTCTCTCTCTCGCTCACGGCGTCCCTGGCCTTGTTGAGCCCTGCCCCAGTCTCTCCCCAGTGGCTCCAGTCAGAGGTCTAACAGAAGATTAACACGCCTGGCTGCTTCTTCACTCACTATCTGGATCTCCTTCCCACAGACCCAGGTCCAAGGGCACAGGGCATAGCTCCAGAGACGGAAGGGGAATGAGAAGAGAGTGTGGCCCCAATGTGGTGCACAGGTCCCGGGGCCTCCACAGTGAAGGACAGGGGGCTCATGCAGGAGATGGAGAGGGTAGTGAATGTGTCAGGGTTTCAAATAGTGACCTACAGTTGTAGGCCACTAACTTATCATGGCTGTCACCTGTCCTGTTGTCCCTCCTCCCTCCTGCCTGGCAGTCAGTGGCTGTTTGTACATTCATGACTGATTGCTGTTCAGACCAATGTGTTAGTGAATAGCAGCATGAGCGGGGACTTGTTTCCTTTGAATCGAAATGCCTGCAGGAAACATTACATTTAAAAGTGTTACTTCTTCCTTTTGATTTGATGATGCGATGTGATGCAATGTAAAGAATCAGACTACATGTCCAGGAGTCTGTGAAAAGACTTTAGCCCCTGCGGGCCTTGGCTGTTCTGACTTTTGATGCTTCCGTCACTGGAGAGAAGAGATACCGAACAGGGCAGTGGAAGGGGGAGTTTGAGAGATGAAAGGAAAGCGGTGGAAGGAACACATGGGCGACATGAGCGGATCGAGGGAGGAGAGGAAGGGAGGACAGCAAAGGGAAGCGTCCGAAGGAGGTGGATGAGGTAAAGCAGGAGATAGAGGAAGCGAGAGGAGGATCCAGTGAGGTGGGGGTGAATGAGGGCACAACTTTGGTGGGCCCGGGGGGGGGGAGGGGGGCGGGATTGGAGGAAGGACCCTCGGGGGGAGTCTGTTGCCACGACGTCACGCGTGTCATAGGCGATTCGGCGCGCGCGCGAAGAGGGGCGGGTGGCGCGCCCGTCGACGAAGCGCGTTCTAATGAGTCGTAGCTAAAGAGCGCCTCGTGGGGGAGCTGGGAAACGCATTAAAAGAGAAACCCCGGCAAGCCGTTCAATTGCCCTGAAAGCGAAACAGATGGCTCGCCGCGGTGGAGAGCCTCTCTGAGGTCTCCGTGTGCAGACGAGGGGCCAGGCCGAGGCGTCGGACTCCGGAGGGGAGACTGTGTGTGCCAGACGATGACACGACACAGAGCAGGGCGGCAGACTCGTCAGAATGACGCTCTCATAAACAGGCCGTGGAAGGAAAGGAAAAACAAAACGGAGAGTCGAGCCTTTTTCTACTTCCTCCCTCTCTCTTTCTCCTTATGTCTCCACCTCTCATTTATGTGTCGGCCTACGGCCTCTCCTTCCGTCTCGCTAACCTTCGGCTGGGTTTTTTTTTTTTCATTTTTACTTTCCTTTGTCTTCCATTCACATTCATCCTCCTCCTCTCCGCTCTCTGTTTTAGCTCGGTATTGAAGTCCTTCACGCCTTGCATGGGGCAGCTCCGCCATGTTCATCTGCCGTGCCAGTAATAAGCCCTGACATCCGTCAGTCCGTCATCCGTCATCCGCTTTAACATTTTGAACTCCTGCATACGCCGTATCTCCAGCTCCTCTCTCTCTCTTAACTCTCTCTCCTTCCCTCTCTTCTCTCTCTCTTTCTGCCTCCCTGTTTGAATTCAATGGGCTGTACAGGCCCGAAAGAAAATATTTTCCTGTTGCCCCCCCCCCCCAAAAAAAAACATCACGACTTCTCTCTCCCTCCCCAACCTAGATGTCGACGGACCAGCTGGAAGCCTACGTGAACGGCCAGTTTGACGAGCTCCACAGGCTGGTGCGCCTGGAAGAGAAGAGGACCCTGCACCTGGTGGACCTGAAGGAGGCCTTCCTCACGGCCGCCGCCGCCGAGAAGATTGCCGAGATCTCCGTCCACACCGAGCGCCTGCAAGAGGAGATGGCCTGCATCACCCAGCAGCTGGGGCAGCTCGACCAGGCCGAGAAGCATCCTGGGGCCGGAGTCGGAGCGGCGGCCCCTGCCGGAGCCCCAGGCCCCGGGCACAGACCCATGGTGAGACCCCCCCCTGCCCCTTTCAGACGCACATGCACACTGCATAGACACGAAGACGTCCATAGCGCTAGCGGGAGCGAACAGGTGTTATTCTTGTTAAGAGAGGGGTTGTGACATGGAGGTGTTCCAGTTCTCCTCAGTCCGAAATCAAAGATCAACATGTGTTCCATTGAAGGGTGAGGGGCTTAAGTGGAGCTATGTTTACCCTCTGGCTGCATGCCAGTTCCAGCCTGTGTATACACACACACCGGCTGGATTGACTCTACCTTCTACAGTATCGGTCAAGGTCAGCTTCTCACACACCTTCCTCCTTGCTCACATGTTGTCACACGTGCGCAGGAGAGAACAGTGCACGTACACAAGCTGTGCAACCCAAGCATAAACCCACCCACTCACTCACTCACTCACTCACACCCACAACTAGACTGTCTTTTCTCTCTCCCTCTCTCTCTCAATCGCACTCGACCTCGCGCTTTCTTTCTTCATCTCTTCGTATCTCGATCGTTTTTTTTCCCACCCCTCCACGTTCCTTCCTTTCTCCTCAACTCAGTCTCTTCTTATTTACAGCAGCCCAAATTAAAAGATTCCTCTGGGACATTAGTCACTTGCACCACTCTCGAGTCAACACACTCCTACCTCCCGGGTGGGGCACGGAGACAGGGGGCTTTAGTAATGGCCATAGCCCAGCTCCAGATTGCTTTTCTGGGTGAGAAATGGGCCCGTCGTGGGCCAAGTTCATTAGGGCCGTAATTGAATGCTGATGGTGGACCAGTTTGTTCTCTGGTGTTACTCAGTAGCGGGTGAGTAATGCTCGCCGCGCAAGGTGTGTGTTTGTGTGTGTGTACAGAGGGTAGGATGAGGACAGATTGAGAGGGCTTTCAGTAAATGTAAGCAGGCGTGTATACAGTATATTTGCCTGCAGAGGACAGAAAGGCGGACAGCTTGTGGATATTCAAGAGAGATCCAGCGTTTCTGGAGCCCAGTGAAATCCCATTACCCAGCCGCTTCAGTTCTGGCCCTGCACTTGCGGGCCAGGTTCAATCTTCTCACCGGGTGTAAAAAGAAAATGAAGAGGCAACTCCAGGATCGGGCAGAAACAAATTCCAGTGAGCAGCCCCTAGGACAATAGTGATGCTGCTAAAGCCAGTTTGCGACCGGAGAAAATGGATTTTCGGCGGCTGAAACGCACCTTCCCACTTATACTTTCTAGTGAATAGAGACATTCTACCCCCCTCTCTACCCACCATGCTATCATAATCATAATCCCATCATTTTCTAATGCAAGTAAATCAGTCAAACTGTCCTGCATTGTGAGGAGTATTCACGTACCACACTCTGTCTCATTCCACACAGCTGTCCATGGACCTGGTGCATTCCCGTGTGAAACCAAAACAAATACTATATCGAATGTCTCCAAACCATTTCTTGTACTCCCCTCATGGGTCCTAAGGCTTGGTTCCTGAAACCCTGGTCTTTGAGAGAAAGATGATAATCATGCTTACCGACTGCTGCTGTGTACATTTATTACGGTAATACACTGAGGCCCATAGCACCCAGTAATCGGCTGATCTGTCAGTGAATCAATAGAGAGCTCTGATAGGTTGACAGCCGCACCGGCACTTGTTGTGTTTACCAACCAATCACAGTCCTTTGTGATTGCCGAGCATAGATCTTTGATCTGTCAGTGGCAGACACACTATCTTTCTCTGTCAATCTCACACTTGCACATCACAAAAACCCATTTCTGTGCTACTTCTTTCACAAAATACACATTTACATCTGTAATTGTACAAATAATCACACTATTGACAGCTTTCAAAACACACCGACTGATCGGTATGACAGCCCAGCTCCACCTCCTCCCCGTCCATACAGAATACAGTCATGCAGACTGACCCACTCATATGCTCCGCTACCCCGTTTCATATTGAAGTGTGTGCGTGCATCCGTGCCCGTATCAGGAAATGCATGTGGACAGCGAGCAGAGGCGGTAGGCTCATCGATGTGTAAGTGACCAGAGCCCCTGGCCCCGAGACAACGGATGATCATTCATTAGCCTGTCATTAGCTCGCCTCTGATCCGACCCGGTGCTAGCCAGGTCCTGACCCGGTCCTGACCCAGGTCAGAGGGAACAGCAGGGGGCGGAGGGAGACAGTCTCCCCCCGGCTAATGAGGCTGTCTGTCCGGATCACAACCAGAGCAGCTAGCCTCTCTGTCACCGGCACTCCCCTCGACACACACACACACACACACACACACACACACACACACACACACACACACACAGTCCATGTTACCTGCATCCCTAGTCCAGCCTGGGTTTATCACAGAACATTCTCACTCTCCAGCTTCATAGTGTAGCATGTAGTTTAGCGCCCCCCACCCCCCCCCCCCACACACACACACACACACACTTATGTCAGTCCCCATTATGTTACTGCTGCCCAAATGCATCCTGGGCTTTGTACCCATTACACCCTCTTAGCCCACTCTGTGTTCTAGAATGACATGTATTAGAATGATAAGGCAAGAGGGAGAAAAGACTTCTCACCTGTTGAGGAAGACTTGGCATGTGTTCGACGTAGCAGCTCCAGTGGGTTCAGTCATTGGACCAAGGTAATAGTTTTGTGAGAGAGTTGAGTTTATGGAGTGGATACCTCATAGTGTCTTTGGTGGTATGGTTCTGCTTCATGACCTTCATGAGAAGCCTAACTTGAGAATCTGTCTCAACATCAGTATTAGAGAGCTTACATATCCTTCATTCCCAGTGACGGATTGACAGAACCACGGGTGGAAGAGGGGAACGCTGCAAAATAATGAGCACTCGTACCGCACTTACTTTTGCTGCAATATCAGAGGAGCATGCAAGTTCCTGGTCTTTTGGAAGGACTGGCCCTGTTCACTTTAGTGAGGGCGATTGGACGTGCCTAATGTCCCGGTGGGATTGCTGACTGACACTAAGTGCCCCTCAGAGTCTCCCACCTGATCCAGCTCCTCTCTTGTTCTCCCCCAAAACGAAGCTACTGCCGGCGCTAATTAGCGTCGGTCGGGAGCAGGGCGCCTCGTCAGGTCTCTCCTCCTCTCTTCCTCCTGCTCTCATCTTCTCGTGGCCCTCTCCCCCGAGGCAGTCACTGCCAGCCTGTCGCTCTGCTGGCTCCAGACACACTGCCTTCGCCTTGACAGTCACTCTGTACTTTGGAACACTCTGGAACACAGCGCGGGAGTGGATTCCCATGTGAAGGAAACCCGTTTCTGGTGTGCTAATAGACAGGAGGACTATGGAGCGTGACAGGGGAAATTGTCACCGACAGCAAAAGTGGGGGGGGGGAGACAGGGATATTGATAGACACCGAGAGCCTGATAGCGTAGCTCTTGATAAAGTACAGCAAATGCGATGCACTCAGCTTGAAGGAGGTGTGCCGGAAGATGTAAACATGCTAGTTAATGCGTGTGTACCTCTGTATTTTAACCTCACTCTCTATTTCCTGTTTGTGTTTTCCAGAACGACATTGAGGCCAGGCAAAGGTAAGATGCCGCCATGGTTCATACCCAGGCCTTTTATAGCTCCCAGTTGAGCCCAGACTGCCAATCAGTGAGCTGTGAGGATCAGCATGCAGCTAGCACAGTTGAGCACACACCAAAACACAGCCACACAAACCCACACGTACACTCTTGCGCTCGCACCTACTCTCACTCGCTTGCTCCAATGTGTATCTTAACTTAGTATCCGGTCACATGCGTGTCACGTCGACGGCCCAGCCAAGCAATTAGTGGCCCTCATCTCAGTGGCCACGGGAATCACTGAGGTGACATGCTGCCTGCTCCTATAAGAGGGCATGCAGGCACTGGCCCGGGGCGGAGGGACTCATTGGACAGTGTGTGTGTGTGTGTGTGTGTGTGTGTGTGTGTGTGTGTGTGCGACTATCAGGGTGAACTCCAGCCCTCAGGTAGAGCATGGTGGTTTAGTTACTGCTGTACTTCAGGCAACAGTCAAATCAGAATGAACATTTATGTCTGCCTGTCAGTCTACCTGTTTGTCTGTTTAAAAAAAAAAACTATCTCACTCACTCACACTATCTATTTTGACTGCCTGCTTGTCTGCCCGTCTGTTTTGATCTCTCGTCTGTCTGCTTGCCTGTTTGTCTTTGTCTGTCTGTCTGTCCATTGGTTGGTGGAAGACCGTCAGTGACATATTCCTCCTCCATTCACTCTCGTATGGATCCAGTAAAACTCATTCAGAGCACATCCCTTTCATCACCCCCTGCTGTGTGTCTGTGGGCCTTCATCTCAGTCTGCCTTCCTCTTCTAAATCCACACACTCACACACACTCACACACACACACACACACACACACACAAAACCCACAAAGTCTGGGGACTCTGAATGTCTCAACTTGGTAAATGTCATTCTGTGTTTGAGAAAGAGATTACTAGAGAAATATAACTTCTTTTTTATTTTTATAACAATGACACATTATAGTTTAAAGATAGGTAAATATTTAGACACTCAAATATGCTGGTGTGCTTGTGTTGACAAACTGTATCCTGGACAGTGTCAGCTTCATTGCCTTTCACCAAAGATTTTTTCTTAAAAGGAAAAATGAGATGGGAAAGTTCATTTCTATGTTGATTGCAGTGGATCATTTGATGGAGTGTGTACAGTATATTCTCGGGTTAATTAAAAGAAGTGGTCATCTTTATCTCGCGACATACAGGATGGCCCACCCGGTGGTTTCAGTCGGTTTTATCTGGGAGCCAACCCCAGAGCCGTCCAGCCGAGCACAGCCCTGTCTTCCCCTGCCCAGACATGTCTGGTCTAGTCCTGTCCAGCCCCACAGTGGCACCAGTCTGTCTCAGGGCGTTAGGGATGGGCCTGCCATAGATAATGCTGATGCCAGTATACTGGAGCAGATGGCTCTGGCTCCAGACCCCAGGGTGAGAGCAACCTGCCCTTGGTCAAGGTTAACGCCCTCCCCACACTCTCAGACACACACATACAGACGTACACACCCATGCAGACGCACACACACACACAGACCCCCACACTGACGTGCAGACACACACAGACACAGGCCCATACACACACACACACACACACACACATGCAGCACTCACCCGCCAGGCCCTCCCCATCTTGGCTTTTCTTCATCTCTAGTCATAAAACACAGTGGGTGCAGAATCCATCCCAGCCTCCTGCTTCCTTCCCCCTGCTCTCTTCTCCCGGCACGCTGGCTAAAGACTGGGTAATGGCTGGCATAAAACCTAATGAAGTCATAATGGAGGCTGAACAGTGAAGGAAGGGGTGAAGGGTGTGTGGGGTTACTGCTATATATAGTGTTATAGGATCCAGGTTGAGTGAGGGAGATGGGGGAGGATGGGGGTGGGTAGATGAGAGAGTAAAGGAGAATTGTAAATGGAATGTATTTAAAAGTTGTAAATGGGAAAGAGGGGAGAAATATATGGAGAGAGGTAGAGATAGAGACATTATGAGAGAGGGAGACACTGATTTACAGACACAGAGGGAGATATGTTTGGGGTGAAGTGTAATGAGATCTAGCCCTGAGAAGTCCTTACTGAACAGAATCAGCTATGCATCTCTGCTATTTCTACTACCCAATCTTATTGTCAGCCCCATCCCTATCCTAGTTCCAGCCTCGCCCCATCCTAGTCCAAGGACCAGCCCCACCTCGATCCTAGTCCCACCCCCATCTCTATACTAGTCCAAGCCCCATCACCTCTATCCCAGTTGCAGCCACACCCCATCCTAGTCCCAGCTCATGCTAGTCCCAGCCCTAACCCCGCCTCTATTCTCCGCCCCAAACCTGATCTATCCAAGACCCAGCCCCACCTCATCCTAGTCCCAGGACCAACCCCACACACTCCCAGCCCCAACCCTACCTCATCCAAGATTCAGTCTTACCTTAAACTTCAATCCCACCTCATTCCAGCCGCCTCAGTTTAGTTTCCTCCCCTTCCCCTGACTATAACCTTGAATTTGTCATTTTAAATAACAATGGGGTTTTTCGTTGATGTGTCTTGTTAAATGCCACAGCTCCAGTCTGGGCCAGTGTCTGCCAGACTCCAAAGAAACACATCAGAACAGTACTTATCATCAGGATCTAATCTCCATCCTGCAGCCTCTCTATGAACCTGCCAGTGCTGAGTGTGTGTGCTGTCAGCCTTTTCTCCTGTTCTCAAGGAAAACACTAGTAGTATTCTTAAGTCTTAAAGGTCCCATGACATGAACATTTCACTTTAGGAGGTTATTTAACATTAATATGAGTTCCCCTAGCCTGCCTTTGGTCCACCAGTGGCTTGAAATGTTGCTAGGTGTAAACCAAGCCGTTTAAGAAAGTGTATTGCTTGCGGCCGGCCCACAAGGAGACAAAAACATCACACGCCATTGTACTACAAGTTTGTCTGCTAGCATGTTGTGCTAGCTAGCTATTTAAGCAGAACCGCTCTTTACAGTCATTGGTTGAGACAAAGGCATGCAAATGTTCCATTGCTCTTCTTCATTGCTCCTTGCATAGACCTGGCGCAGGCGTGTGTGCGTGCATGTTTACCCCTGTAAGCTTGACCACATGATTCACCCAACACAAATAAGGCCAAACATCTTTTATGGCCTCTCCAGTAAGAGAGAGTGGTCAGCCCAGGTCACCTTGTTTACATATGCCTCGTGTTCCCCAAAGTTCAGATTTGGGGGTAGGCCTCTCTCTACACACAAGGAATGCTGAACACAAAATCATTCTTATACAGGATGAATGTGTTACATCTTCAATTTTTCCAACAGTATTCTTCTCCGCCTTTGAGAAAATGAAAGCTCAAATTTGAGAATATGGCCCACCAATGAGAACATGAACTACGACCGTGCGATTGCGATGTTGTCTTATCCTCAAGAGACGTCATGGCTTGCAAACGACGGAAGCATGGCAGTTAGCCCCGCCTCTTTCTTCCTCATAGCATTTA
>NC_140374.1:15625000-15717500 GCF_054491055.1 Hypomesus nipponensis
CATGATAAACACACACCTGCACACACTCACACAGAAATAACACACAAAGAAATAATACACACACACACAACTTCTCATCTAGGTTATTAGGCGTTAGACCTAACAGAACAACACACACACACACACACACACAGACACAGATAACGAATGCACATTGAAAAACACACACGTGCACAAACTCAAACACTGCCACGCAAACACACATTCTTTTTTTTTTTTATCACAAAGTGGATGTCATGAGAGAGGCATTTCAATGAGAGACTAGTGATATGAGAAGCTCGAGCACCAGACTCTCAGCCCTATGTAAACACAGGACTTAAGCCCTGTGCCTCTCGCTGACGAGGAAGTGGGAACGAGGAAGTGCTCTCTGGCGCCCCTCTGGTGGTGACCAGTCCACACTGCAGTGTGAGCAGAGGAGAGCAGAGGAGAGTTGGGAAGGACTGGCGTGAGTGATACCCGAGCTGAGTTTGAGCTCACTGACCTTCAGAGGGTCACGCAGCTGGATCGGGCTATCGGTGGGGGGGGGGGAGTCAGGAGGTGAGGAGGGAGTGGTGGGATAGGACACGGGATGACTGCGATGGAGGGAGCGGACTGGGTTTCCTCTAATGAAATATTGAAGTTCCCCAGGGAGAAGAGAGGTCCTCGAGTCCTGTGTGTGTGTGCTTCTACATGTAGGACAGTCAACATTTCCACACTTAATAATGCAGGATATGACACGTCAGCAAGCGCGCTTCGGTGCGTCTCCAGTCATGCGTGAGGTGCGCGTGTGTACGTGCGTGCATGTGTGGCGTGCGCGCGCGCGCGAGTCGGTGCACGTGCGTGTGCATGCCAGCGTATTGCCGTCATGGATGACCCTAAATGATTCCACTTTCCTACCATATGCCACGCGCGCACACACACACACACACGCCAACACCAAGCAAACACCAAGTGATAAAAAGCGACCATTTGTCAGGAAGGAGATGCGTGTTAAAGACAGCAGCACACGCCCATCCATGCATGCACAGGGACACACACTCCTGTCCAATCATATGATGCCACCTTAGTGACGACACAGCTGTGCATGAATTATTCATTGGAAAACCTCACATGCCAGACACAGCTTTTGAAAACTGTACATGCCGAGCTTTGTAGCAATGTATGCCACTCAAAATATCAATTGTTTTGTGCGTGTGAACGTGTGCTTTTTCCTTTTACACGCCGCTTCAGTTGTTGACGAATGGTAGTTTCTATCCATCTGTATTCACCGCAATACAAAAAAAGAGGTAATTTTACCACCACAAAAGCTTCTGATTGCCATCATAATTTAATGTTAGGGTAACCATAGCAACAGTTGTGTTCCAAAGTCGTTTGGAGGAGTTCTGGGCCGTGAGATGCTCGCGCGGGGAGCGGTTTGAGAGATGGAGGCTTGTAGATAACCAGACTTTCAGAGATGTATGGTGTGGCTGGGTGAGGGTGCCAAATGATGGCATACTGGATGTCAGGTTGGAAGATGGATCAGACGCCGGTGTATTCTTTCACACAAGGAGAGACAGAACCCTGTAGATCAAGCTCCGGGCGGAGGCGCCTGATTGCAGTGACTTACCAGAGGATTCATGCTAAACCCAGGGCCTCCGTTTCCCCCACCCCCCACGCACACACATCCACAAACACATTTTGCTTGTGCTTTTACCGGTGTATTGTTGAGGGATCCCAGTAGCCTGCAGGGCCTCTCAAGACTGTGTACAGAGCCTTGACTGTGGCTGGCTTCCTCTGCTATTATTGATTGGCTGTGAAGCTGGCAGAGTACTGACCTGTGCTACCCATGACCCCAGAGAACAGGGAAGTAGAGGAGAAACACTACAAGTCCCAGAGTACTCCAATGTTGCCAGCATCCGACAGCTGTTTGTGTCAAGGCTTTGATACAGTCGCCTTATAAATAACGGATTGTACATGTGCGTAGGATGTGGGTGTGGGGTGGGGGATAGATTGTGTGCCTGTGAGTACTTACGTTACAGGCATTTTTATAAGAAGCATTCGAAGTTTGCTCTCTCCATTCTGAAAAGCAGCGATTTCCCGATTTTCTGCTGACATTGAAAAGCGGCCCGCAGAGGAGATTTAACACTCTAACAAGCGGAGCTACAGGATTAGGCATTAAATATTCATATTTATTGAAGTTCCCTGTTAAAGAAAGTGAGATAACGTTTAAAGCAGAACAGAGGAGAGCTGAACGGGGGGGAAGGTGAAAGGGGGAATAAGCTTTCTGTGCGCCTCGGTAATTCACAAGAAGAGAGAATGAGCAATGGGAGGAAGTGAGCTGAATAATATTTCAGGAGCCCCTGGTTCATAGGACAACAATGATAACTTAAGAGTCTGACAGCAAACTTCCGCATGCTCCCGGGGATAAACCCTTTGCTATGGGAGCCCTGTGTTGCTCATCGTGTTACATCTGCTTCAGCGGATGACCTTGATAACCTTGTGTCGGTTGATCGCATAGGAGAGTCCGTCCGCCTGAGTCGACGCACCGATTGAGGCGTTATCCGTTTGGATTCGCCGCGCCTTCCATACCCAGCATCTACTGGAGCAGGGATGGGCAGACGGCGGGCCTTAAACCCACTGTGTACTGGAGCAGGGATGGGCAGACGGCGGGCCTTAAACCCACCGTGTACTGGAGCAGGGATGGGCAGACGGCGGGCCTTAAACCCACCGTGTACTGGAGCAGGGATGGGCAGACGGCGGGCCTTAAACCCACTGTGTACTGGAGCAGGGATGGGCAGACGGCGGGCCTTAAACCCACCGTGTACTGGAGCAGGGATGGGCAGACGGCGGGCCTTAAACCCACTGTGTACTGGAGCAGGGATGGGCAGACGGCGGGCCTTAAACCCACCGTGTACTGGAGCAGGGATGGGCAGACGGCGGGCCTTAAACCCACCGTGTACTGGAGCAGGGATGGGCAGACGGCGGGCCTTAAACCCACCGTGTACTGGAGCAGGGATGGGCAGACGGCGGTCCCGTGTGTTTCTGCCGGGTCTCCACGTTCCCCGTCTCCCTCCTCCCTCTTTAGCTCTTCGCCTGCTTATTAAGTCCTGCTTGTCTCCCTCTGCTTGTCTCCCTCGCCTCTGGCGTCCCCCTCTCCAACTGTCCTCTCCCCCTGTGCAATAATCACCATGCCGTCACTGTCGGCCGCCCCCCCCCCTCGCGACCCCGTCATCCACATACCACCCCCCCTCCCCCTCCCACCCTCCACCTTACCTCGGGTGAAAAGGAAAGGAAAACGCGACGTGTGATGAATAGAAATGTGTTAATTAGGGACTGTTACTGTGTTGAGAGCTGTGATGCAGATAAAATGTCTGTGTTTGGGGGAGAAGATAGAGGTGGGGGGGAGAGAGAGAATAAAAGTGAGATGGAGAAAGAAAAAAAAGTGTTATTCTGTGCGGTGTGCGATGTGAGAGAAACAGAGAAAAAAGTAGACCAAAAGAGAACTAGAGAGAGACTCAAAGAAACAGCATATCTATACACGTCCTGTGTGTATGTGTGTGTTCATATAACATGTCTGTAGGTTTTCATGTGTGTGCGTATGTGTACTCGACAGTACACCTGCTCGGGCAAACATGTTTCTCATCTCTTAACATGCCAAGATAAGCGCTTGAAATGGATATACAGACTGTCGTCAGTAGCAGGTCCGAGGGGTGTGGAGGACCAATGCGCTGTGCGGTTGCTCTCTCGTCTCGTCTCTCTCTCCATCACACGCCTGGAACCCGTCTCTTTGTTTCCATGGTGATGAGATGCACCAGCGCTTCAGCGGTCTGGCTGAGGAAGGGGGGAGCAAGGTGGATGGGGATGGACTTCTTGCTACACACTGTGGTACACAAAGTCCTCGTACAGCACCAGACCGGTGTCCACAGAGTTGAGACGTTAGGCTGGTCCTTAAAAAAAAAAAAAAAAAAAAAAACACCTTTATTTAGCCAGGTAGGCTAGATAACTGCGACCTGGCCAAGATGCAGCATAGCAAATATGACACATACAATATAGTTTCAACATGGAATAAGCAAACATAATAATCACAGTAATTACAATAAAACAGTTTAACACTGAGGATAAAAGTGCAGGTAGAGATACTGGAGTGCAAAGTAGCAAGATCAAATAAATAAATACACTATTGGGGTAAGGTAGATAGCACACCCATAAACAGCCCATCTATGTACAGGTGCAGAGACCTGAGAGCTGCTCTGAAAGCTGGTGCTTAAAGCTGGATCAGATCACATTTGTATTTGTATAGCCCTTTTTACACACAAGCATGTCACAGACAAGCGTCAAATACGCCCTTAGCACTGCCCCTCAACCAACCTAAACCCTCAAGGAAGACAAGGAAAAACTCCCAGAAAAAAACTCAAAACAGTAGAAATAATGGAAGAAACCTTGGTAGGAGCAATTTAGAGAGGGATCCCCTCCTCCAGAGACGGTTGGTGAGAGAGAGGAGCAGAACACAGGCTAAACATAGTCACACAGTGTCAATGGGTTTTGAAACACCAAAATCCACTGTTCAGCTTTATAGATGTAGGACGGGAGCGGGAAACTCGCTGTCGGCCGTCATCTTCAGAGACTGTTGTAGTTCATTCCAGTCATTGGCAGCAGAGAACCTGAAGGAAAGTCGACCACATGTGGAGTTGGCTTTGGGGGTGACCAGTGAGATGGACGTGCTGGAGCATGTGCTTCGGGTGGGTACTACTATGGTGACCAGTGAGCTGAGATGAGGTGGGGTTTTACCCTAGCAGGGATTGGTAGATAACCTGTGGCCAGTGGGATTAGCGTCGAGTATGATGCCATGGCCAGCCAATGAGAGCGTACAGGTCGCAGTGGTGGGTAGTGTATGGGGCATTGGTTACAATCAGATTGGTCCTATCAGAACAGATACCCTGAAACACAGATATCCTGTAACACAGATACCCTGCCCAGGTGCTTTATAAGAAGCCGGTGTTGTTTACACTCCTCTGGGGGACTGGGGACAACGAGCGGATGTTAGTTGTACCTTCCGTTCCCCACTCCAGCACCCTCACACACTAATATATACTAAAACGTGTTTTACAGGGGAGTCAAATGGCATAGGGCATCGGGCTTGTAATCTGATGGTTGCCAGTTTGATTCCTAGACGGGGAACATGACGTTGTGTCTTTGGGCAAGGCACTTCACCCTACTTGCCTCAGGGAGAATGTCCCTGTATTTACTGCAAGTCGCTCTGGATATGTGTTAATAGTGTTTGTGTCAAAGACAAACACACACACATGGGGGCGGGTGGGGGGGGGGGGGGGGGGGGTTCAGGTAGGTCTGGTGTTGTGTGGGAGGAGATGCCGGGACTGGATTCTGTTGAGCTGTACACAGGGTGATGAATCAAAGCCTTATCAAGCGCAGGCCGTGGGTCGCAACTGTCAGCATCGAGGTGGGGGAGCCACATCATCAGCGCCCAATCACAGGGCGTCATCTTCCAGCTCCACGCAGCGCACGCGCATAGAGATAAGGCTGCCGCGGCGACATTTGGCCTTGTCGCGCGACATCCCAGCAAGGCGGTTCACGGTCTTAGACACCGAGGAGGTCAATGCCAGACACCCGCCCCCCCCCCCCCCACCTGTCCCCCGTCCATCCCTCCGTGTCTCAGGACTGCAGGACAGTGTGAAGGTTGTCAGGGATATGTTTAATTCAGCAGGCTCGGGACAGGCTTTGGCTGCGCGTCCGTTTATGTGTTGTGGTGGCAACGAGAGCCCCAACCCCCCCCCCCCCCCCCCCCCCCAGCATCAGTATTCCAGACAGCGAAGACAACCTTGAGAGGAATTTGAAGTCTGTGTGGAATGGAGGCAGTATCTAATTAACCTAGTCTGCGCAGGCGTTAGCATGCACGTTATGTCTGTCCCCCTCTCCTTTTCCTCCCTCTAGCTAATAGGACCACTTTTTTTTCGCTCGTTTCTTTTTTTTGTGTTTCTTTTTTGGCGGGGGGATTGTAGCGGTGGTGTTACACTGAATATTTAATGACCCTTCTTTCGTTTTTTTTTTTTCTCCGTCAACTGTTTGAGTTTTCCTTCTTCTTATCGGGGGGGCGTTGTTTTGGTTGTTGTGAGCGAACGTCTGGGTTGTGTTGGGGCAGGCTGCCACATCTAGGCCCGAGCTACATCTCCTTGATTGGACAGGCAATGGACAGACAGCTCCTTGATTGGCCAGACACTGGACAGGCAGAGTGGGTCTTGGATAGCTTCAAACAACAGTCAACAATCAAATGGACGGAAGACAGCGTTTCCCAAAACAGGGAACGGGCTCCGCTATCCTGAGCTATGATCGAATATCGTGTCACCCCCAGGAGTTGGCAAGCTTTTTTGATAGACGTTTTATAACATGCATTAGTACACATAAAAGTTTATTAGTCAGCCAGCACCGGGAGCTGTCGAGATGCTGTAACACTCTGACAGAGTTTCTGTTCTGCTCCCAATACTGTTATTGCTGCTGCTTTTTCTGTACATAGCCTTGTGTTATGCTGTACTCTTGTCAGGACACCAGCTGTTTCTCATTGAGTTGTCGAGTGTAGATAATGGGTCATGCACTTGTAGGTCTCAAGGGATTTTTGCTGTATTTAAACTTAAGAGTTATCCATGTGTGATGTCAGGACTACCAAGAATACTGAGGTCCCGAGGCTGAAGGTCTGTCTCTGTCTTCCTGTGCGTGTGTTTGTGTGTGTTTGTGTGTGTGTGTGTGTTTGTGTGTGTGTGGGCACATCTCTGTACTTTTATGCATGTCCTTCAGACCAAGGGCTTAAATGACAGAGTTGGGATGGCGAGAGTGGTACGACAGAAGGCTTTGCCTAATAGCCAGGCTGTTCTCCAGCTCTCTCTCTCTCCATCTCGCCATCTCTCCGTCTCCTCTTTCCTGTACGTGGCCATATGTGCCTCTAACATCCCTCCGTGTCTGACTGAGGAGCGGAGGAAGCCATTTCCATATCAGCGGCAGCTCCCAGACGTAGCATCGCGGCGTCTGCTCTGAAGCTTTCCAGGACAGCTTGCCCGGGCACCTGGGCAACCGTCCCACGGAGATGGAGCCCAGGCTGAGCAGTCTGGGGGTGGGTGGTGTGGTGGTGGAGGGGGGTCGGGGGTTGAGGGCGTAGCTGTGCCAGTCAGCCTGTGTGTGGGCGCTGGCGTAGCCTGTCACTCTGGGTAACGGCTGGCTGAGCCTGGAATGAGCCCGTCGCTCACACGACATCACATGACGGAATATGTAAATATGCCCAGGAGGAGTTCCCTTCCAAATGGGCCCGGATTGATGGCTCCTGTAGGGATGGAAGAGAGGGGAGAACGGGGGGAGGCGATGGTGGTGGGGGGGGGGGGGGATGGATAGAGGGTGAAGAGGGCAGTGGGTGAGGGAGGGGAGAGAGGGGAGATGGTGGTGGGGGGGGGGGGGTTGTTGTGGGGGTGGGATAGAGGGAGAACTGCAGGGTGGAGAAGGCCTCCAGTGGTTATTTATCACCAGTAAGCTATTGATATGCTTTCTCAGCAGGCAACACACCAGTGTTGACGAGAGGGATAGTTAAAAGTTTATCTCAGCGTGTTTTTTTTTTTACTCTCCTGGCCTTGAGGAAAGAAACTTTGAAAGGGAGTTTCAGATAGACTGCAAGATGCAGTAATAATGCATCTTTTTAAGCTGAGGGAGAAAAGGCGTGTTTTTCTTTTCTTCTTGTAAAGTCGAGCTGTTTTTCGAGACACCCGGGAGAGATGACAACGGTTCCAGGAAAGCTTTGCTCTCTGCAGCAGTGATGTCAGACTTTTGGGCCTAAACTAAATCTGGGTCTTAACCACAGATAGAACTGGATCTCAACATATCATCTCATTACAGAGAAAGCACTGGTAGAAAGCGGCACCACAATCAATGATAAAGTTGTCATAATTATATTTTCTAAATATTTATAATAATTTAATATTTATAATTTTTATAAATATTAAATCTTATCAAAATGGGGCCCTTCAAGAAAAAAGTGTAAACTTGATATGCCAGTTTATACACTATCTTGATCTCTCTCTCTCTCTCTCTCTCTCTCTCTCTCTCTCTCTCTCTCTCTCTCTCTCCCTCTCTCTCCTCTCTCTCTCTCTCCATATAAGCCCTCTCTTGTCACTCCATCACATGCTAGAGCTTATTGTCTCACAATGTTCCGCAGACCTTGTTGACTGTTCCCTGACCCCACGCCAGTTCCACAAGAGCGGCCTGTTCGCTGCCTGGCCTCTGCCCTCATCCCGTTAAGCTGTGAACCTCTCCCATGCCGAGTGTGTGCTTGTGGACGCCACAGCCCTGCAGTCACCATGTGACATGAGTGCCAAATCTGTCACAACAGCCAGAGGAGGGCCTGGTAAACAGACCCGGCTAAAGCAGCCAGGACTTGTCTTGGTGTGAGGGTCTGTGAGGCTACAAGAGGCTGTCCCTGGCTCTCTGCAGGCCACACTGGGCCAGAATAGACAGCAACCGCTGACAGAAGACTGGGATGGGCTTCATTTCTCATGGCACGGCAGAAGAGGAATGTCAAAGGACTGAAACAAGTGGCCTCTGTTTCAGCAGATCCAACACACACAGACACACGCATCCACACACACACACGCATCCACACACACACACGCATCCACGCACACACACGCTCATTCACACAGACACACATGGATTCCACGCACATACTCTCACATGTATACACGCAGATGCGCGTACACATTTCCCTCTCTCTTTAAATTGTTCTCACCCTTCTTTCATCCCTCTCTCATCCTTTGGGCTCATTACGAGACACTCATTTGATGTTAATTGCTGACTAATAGCTGTTCCAAGGAAATGGGAGGGGGGGGGGGGGGGGGGGGTCAGACAGAGCATTCAGACGCCCATGCCTAGACGCTGGATGTGCTGAGTGCAGCGTAATTGTTTATCCTCTGTTTACATCTCACAGTATGGCTCCACGGGAGGATGAACGCTCACGTGACCGTGGTTACGGGAGCAGCAGTCCTCCCGGAGGCTTGTCGCCATGGGGACGCGTTCTATCTTTATGTTTGGCCCTGATTTGAATTTTGCACTCTTAATTAATGAGCGTTTTTATTTATCTGGCCTACGTGCACGCCATTACTGCAACAGTTGTCTACTCATTCCTCCATTACCCCCTTTGGCAACAGTGAGGGCAGAAGTGCTCAATGAGCCTGTGTTGATAGAATCTTTAGCATAGTTAAGGGTCTTATCTGAACAGCTCTTTGTTCATTCTTGAGAACGATTAACACAGGTACTTAGCACATGTAAGCAAGAAATTTGTTCCTGGTGGATAACTGTATCCAACACACTCACACGACCAACACACACACCCGCATTTGCACACAAACACACACACACACACACACACACACATTAGCACACACCCACGCGCACCCACGCACCCACTCTCCCATCAACACATTAGCACACACCAGCCTGCATGATTCTTGTGATTGGCTGAACATTGTTCTCTTCCACTTGACCGACCTTGTATTGTGCTTGGTAGCCGTAGGAACACTCTCTGAGTAATGTATGCAGCACCTAGTGGGCGGACCACACAGGCCCTCCCTGGCTGTGCCTCTTGCATTTCATAATGGACAGTTTTACATAATGAACATGCATGAACATGAGCTAGAGTGTTGGGGGGGGGGGGGGGGGGGCTTGCAGCAGGGGGGGCTGAGGGGGACTGTACCGAACAACGCCTTGCTCAGATGAATGAGCTGCTGTGGAAAGCTGATCTCAGATATACCATAAACCCTTTCTCATTACAGCACATCACATTTCATTCTGGGCACTTATGTATGTGCGCACGGCCCCTGTCAGCACGCCACCTTAAATCTCTAAACTGGCGGTCTTTCAGGGTCTTGGAAATATATTGCTTCAATTGATGTGTTGTTGAGGTATTGTTTTATAGGTTTTATCAGCTGGAGGGTTGTAAGACAAGCAGGGTTTGAAAGGGAGTCGTCTCTTTGCTTTCAATATGTGGACTTGCTGTTGGCCAGAAACAAATATTCAGCTCTGAATACTTAATGTGCTCCTAACCCAGAGTTGTCAGTGTTATGTTTCCGAATGGCTCTGTCACAAGATTTGTTGTCAAGAACGTTTTGGGAATTATGTAGAGTGATTTTCTGTTTGATCCTCAATAAGTTTTTTTTTTTTCTTTCCGTTCTGTTGTTGTGGATGTCCCTCCAGGCTTTGTTTCAGCTTGTTATTAAAATGTTGGTCCTCTACGTGTCTGTTGTTGTGTTTGTGTGTCTCGAACCTCAGTTCTGTTGAGACTCAAGCTTGGTAACCCGAGAGAACAGATCCTGCCTGTGTTCCTGTCCGTTGTCAAGAGTCCTGGTTGTTAGGAGCGAACGCGCTCCTCTTTCGGTCTCTGCATTCCAACCCTCTTCTCTCCTGTCGTCGCTTGCGCCGCCCTGTCTCCTGTGTTGTTGACGAGCCTCGACGACAACATCTCATTTCCATACTATCACTTTCAGCTGCTTCCGCTGTGCTGCACGCCTGTCTGACTTCCCTCACTTCCTCATCAGACCTCAGGAGATGGAAGAGGCTGTCTTTTCCATCTTCCTGTCTGTCCTCTTCTCGCTTTCTCCATCCACCTCCCTCCCTCCCTCCCTCCCTCCCTCCCTTCCTTCCTTCCTTCCTTCCTTCCTTCCTTCCTTCCTTCCTTCCTTCCTTCCTTCCTTCCTTCCTTCCTTCCTTCCTTCCTCCCTCCCTCCCTCCCTGCATCTCTCCCTCCCTCCCTCCCTCCCTGCATCTCTCCCTGCCTTACCACCTCCCTCCCTCCATCCGTCCCTTCTTCTCTCCTTTTCTTCCGCCCATTTCCTCTCATCATGCTGAACCCGCTTCTCACATCCTCCCTGTCAGGATCAGTGCGGTACGGAGGGATGAGGGAACGTGTGTGTGTGTGTGTGTGTGTGTGTGTGTGTGTGTGTGTGTGTGTGTGTGTGTGTGTGTGTGTGTGTGTGTGTGTGTGTGTGTGGTGTGTGTGTGTGTGTGTGTGGAGGGGGTCACGTCTAGTGTCCACCTGTCTGGGGAGAGCCTATCAGACGAGCGGGAAGATGAAAAGACAAGCAGTCTGCCGGTACGACCAAGAGGAGATTAGAGATCCCTGCAGGGCAACAGTCAGTTCGATCCAGCCGAGCTTTTACTCAGTCAAATCACCTATCATACCCTGGATTGTCTTTTTCACAAGATTCCACCAAATGCTTTTTTATTTGAATTTTTTCGACGTGTCTCTCCCCTTCTGGCTCTTTGCTCTCTCCTCTCCTCCTCCCTCCATATCTGGGTCCCCGTCTCTCTCTACGGGGTAGTCTGCAGAGTTAAATCACCCCTCAGGCTCCACAGGTTTGACTCCATTAGGTAGCAGCAAAGTGCAGTGCTCAGTGCAGAGCACGGGTGCCCCACTGTCCTCGGGGCTCTATCAATAATCATTAAGGCTCCTCTTTCATTAGGGCCTCAATGTGCCACTCCTGCTGAGGTATTGCCGTGGTGGCTAATGTGATGCAGCAGGCCCAGATGGTGTCAGTGCTGTTTGGAAATGCAAATCAGGTCTTTATTTAGCTAGTCTGAGGAGGGTGGGTTTCTGTCATCAGCTCGTCCTGTCCGTTCCCCTCCTCTACGAGCGCGTCACCTCCTCGACGAGTGCGTCACCTCCTCTACGAGCGTATCACCTCCTCTACGAGCGCGTCACCTCCTCTACGAGCGCGTCACCTCCTCTACGAGCGCGTCACCTCCTCTACGAGTGCGCCACCTCCTCTACGACGATATCACCTCCTCTACGAGCGTATCACCTCCTCTACGAGTGTGTCACCTGCTCTACGAGCGCGTCACCTGCTCTACGAGCGCGTCACCTCCTCTACGAGCGCGTCACCTCCTCTACGAGCGCGTCACCTCCTCTACGAGCGCGTCACCTCCTCTACGAGCACGTCACCTCCTCTACGAGCGCGTCACCTCCTCTGCGACTCTGTGTCAACCCCTCCTCTTCACCCTGCTTTCCCTTCGGCTCCTCCTCCTCTGTGCCTTCGGCAGATCCAAGGTTCTGTGGCCTGATTATTTGCGCAGCAACGAGGCAGGATTAAGCGGCCGCGGGGGAGAGCGGGCCAGCGAGCGTGATTGCAGCATTTCCGGATGACGACTTGGAGGCTCTGCGGTTGCTGTGCCAAGAGCAGGGAAATCAAACGCAATCAGGGACCACCGCCCCCCCGCCCCCTCTCTCTCGCTTCCCCCTCCCCGCCCCCTCTATCTCTCCCCCTTCCCGTCCCCCTCTCTCTCCGAGAGCACAATGGGCCCCGGGCCAAAAGCGGAATAGAAAAAAAGTTTGTGCCTGATCCTACTTTCTAGCGGTTCCGCGGGCTGACAGTTTGTCCAGAATGTACTTTAGGCAGTGGGATCATATCAGGAACGGCAGTCAGACCTTTCCATCGGGTCCACACACCCAGTTGCAATCCATCCATCCATCCCACAGGGTTGCCACGTGTCTCCTTGGGGCCTAAGAGGGTGTGCTCCCGAGGGCCGCTCATCCCAGGGTGCCCCCTGCTTCCAGGCCGCGGTCACCGGCAGGAGGAGGGGAGGATGGGTCCTGATCAATGATACATGGACTACATTAAAGTTCATGAATAAGTCATGACCTGTAAAAGCCCAGGAAGTCTCCAGCACAGAAGTACCTCCCCCAGCCCTGCTACCACAGCTAGATTCTTGGGGTGAGAGCAGAGAGAGGCAGAGGGAGGGAGAGGCTTGCTAAGACATAAACACACGTTTTTTGAAAGAGCAGAGTGCCAGTTGGACACAGCAGAGAGAGAGGACATAGACAGCGCAGGGAGAGAGCAGAGGGAACTCGGCTCGGGAGGCCGAGAGAGAGATGAGAAATGCAGAGAGAGGCAGAGAGAGGAGGAGTCTAGAGGAATTGGGGGTTTCTCCCCTCCTACTGGCATTTAGCTGAGCTCTGACTGCGCCATCTCTCTAAGAGTAATGGCTTCCTCCTCCGGAAGGAATAAATAAGTTATTGCATCCATGTGTCCCAGGGCTTAGAACAGACCATCTGAATATGAATAGTTAATTTGCCTCCATAGAGATGGCAGCACTATATGGCATTTGAATATATTTATAATTATACTAACAGCTAGCCTGAAACTGCTTGACTGGAGATGAAAGATGAAACACAAATATCAACACTGGGGGTTTTCTTCCAAACACTGTCTGAGGCCTGTCCTTAGACATGGGGTCACTGTGTTGTTCTGGTTGTGGATGTGTGCTTCACAGAATCGGTCTGCTTTCAGAACATGGATTGTCATGACCGGACGTGAGTGAAAACACGGTAAAAGTGTTTAAACTTGAAAACGTGTGTCTGTGTACCCAAGACGTGCTGGGTTCCAACAGGGTAACTGAACTATTCCCGCAGTCAGAATTAGGAGCGAGGTGAGGCGGAGAGGAGAGCAGTGGAGGAGAGAGGAGATCTCCCATGGAGACGAGGGAACGGCCTGGTTTCCCGTCTCAACAGCCACACAGACAGAGTTGGAGAGCCAAGTTTAATGGAGTGGAAGGAACGCATAGAAGAGTTGAGAAAGTCAAAAGTGGGGAATGAGTGAAGGATGAAAGGAGAAGGCTGTCAACTTGGGGGAGGGGGGCTCTGTCATCCTCTCACCTCGTCCAATTAGAGGCTGTGATTAGTGCCGACCATCCCCAGTGAAATTGAATCCATCAGACTGCCTCTGATTGCCATGGGCCTTGGTAATTTGGCAATCACTTTATCTGTGTCACTGGAGAGCCACACGCACGAACAGGCACAGCAGTGTTGAAATTGTACTGGCTCCTATAATAACATTTAAAATCATTTTTTGATCATTTGTGTTTTGTGTTTTAGTAGTAATCTTGCTCGTAATCAAATTAAGAGGGAAAAAATGACGGAAATTCTATTGTTTTTGTTTTCCCAGAATCCCGGAGCCGAGACAAGGCCCTCGTTTGCCTGGTGACTACAGAAGGAACGGACCTGAACCCTCGATGGACCACGCCCCCTGACCTCGGCTGGCATCCAACCACACCCTCCGTGTGTGGTCCTCCTACATCTGCTCATAATACCGGGATGGGCTTTCCTCTCTTTCATTTATCTCTCATCTCTCTCTCTCTCATCTCTTCCTCTCTCATCTCTCTTCTATCTACTTTGTCTTCTTTCTCTCTAAATCTCTCTGTGTCTCCTCTCTTTCTTTCCTCTTCTCTTCTCTTTCTCCCCTCTCTTTTCTTCATGTCTGCTGACTTTGGGTTGACCTTCGCTTGCACAGGCTGGTGTGACTAAATGGATGGCTCTGACAATTCTTCTTTTTTTTTATCCCAAACTTGAAACTTCTTACTTGCAAACTTCTTTATTTTATTGAAGTGCACGGGTTCTGTGCAATCAATTACCATCAGGCTCAATTAATTCCACAGCAATCAGATTTTTGGCTAAGGTTCTTAGCTCAGAGAGGATTCTGGGTAAGAAGCAATGTGCCTGTACCCCACAGATGTTAGACACAAAGTCTGAAATCTTTAGTGTGACACATCATGCTGTCCAGTAATATGTGGTGTTTTGTTATGACAAGCAGCCTTGAAATAGAAAGACAGAGAGGCAGAGAGAGTCAAACTGAATGTGACAGGTGACAGAATTCCTAGGCTGTGTGCAGCTGTAAGATACTGAAAAGGGAAATGAACCTCCTAAAATGTGCCTTGTTTTATTGTGGATACTCAGCACAGCCCTGCTCTCTCTCTTTCTCTCTCTCTCTCTCTCTCTCTCTCTCTCTCTCTCTCTCTCTCTCTCTCTCTCTCTCTCTCTCTCTCTCTCTCTCTCTCTCTCTCTCTCTCTCTCTCTCTCTCTCTCTCTCTCTCTCTCTCTCTCTCTCTCTCTCTCTCTCTCTCTCTCTCTCTCTCTCTCTCTCTCTCTCTCTCTCTCTCTCTCTCTCTCTCAACTCTAAATGTCTTCTGTGTGTCTGTGCATGTGTGCACGTGTGGGCAGACATGACACGCATATGAGAGCATGTGTTTGCAGCCTCTACCCACCAGACTGGTGTTTTGACACCTCCTGATGTTGCAGATCTGCAGAGACCATGTTAGGTGAATATCCCACCTTATTATGCTTGTGCCTCATAGTAGTCCTGCCTCATCAGCGTTCTCTGTGATGTCATGGCTCATTACCCCTGGACACACTGCAGTGTTGCACAGTGCACACAGAACCGACCAAGCAACACAGCCCTCCTACTGCCACACTGTCAGACTTTCTATCCACACGTTCTCTCCCTTTGTTCTGCCTTAGCTGTCATCATCGCCCTGTCAGAATAGGGCTGACGCGATGGCTTAAATCATGCAACACGTTTTGATGACGACTTAATGATTGTGCGCCCCTATTATGATCTTTGTAATTGTCTATTGTAACTTGCCCTCGGGGCCAATGTTTTTGCAGTTGACATAATAAAAATGAAAATGTTTCCTGAAAACAGATGTCACAACTATTGCTTTTTAAGCATTTCTGGGAAGTTGTTTCCATCTCAAGTCAACAAATAAATTATATTTCGAACATGGGAAACACAGGCCTCCATTCTTTTAGTCCTGTGTCGACAGTTGTGTTAGTTAAGCTCCGCTGTTGTGACAGGTTGTTTTTTTTAAAGCAGAGCAGATGGTTATCTGAACACAGAGCGAGACCGCGCCGCACTGTTGACATCACGCCACCTTGACAACGCCACAGGAAGAGAGGACGGCGGAGGGAGATGGATTGAGGTAAACAACAGGCATTTCTTTATCAAGATGAATGGCATCTTTCCATACAGTACAGGATATGGAATGTGTGTGTGTGGGGAGGGGGAGCTGCAGCACAGGAAAGGAATTGGGGGTTGGGGGGGGGGGGGGGGCGTTCCTACGTCCTGTCCTCTCCGAGATGGATGCATTTACATGCAGTCGACGGCAACCTCATAGAGTATCCCTGTAGGCCTAGCGAGCAGGAACCACTCTCATCACCCCTCAGTCGCAATCGAAAACACTTTGTCTCATCTTTCATGACCTCCCCCACCCCCCCCACCCCCTCCCTACAACCTTTCCGAGAATCACGCCTCAGCTTCCACACCTGCTTGCGACCCGCGCCGCCGCGCTCCTTTCGGGGTAAGAGTGCTGCCTCAGCACCTCCGCATGGAGATATCGACGGACATGATCTAATTTAGACCCGCGGTCATGGCTAGCTGGGCGGCAAAATCTGTGGTTTTGCATTCTCACACCCATTTCCTTTTATAGGAATAATGGGCCGTAATGACTTGCTGTAGGAGCCATTGATCCCGGACCCCCGCTAAGCTACTGCCGATTGTCGGCAGACTAATGCACTCAACTGTAATGCTGCTTCTGTTGGGCCGATCTCTGTCTTGTGTCCGGTTAAATAGATTTTGGCCTCAGAAGACACAACGTGAGTGGCCCTGGTGTTACTGTATCAAAGGCAGCTAGCTTTCATCACGTAATCATTACTCTGTGATCAGTGACTCGGCTGTCGTCGATTCCGGCGCTATCAAAGCCATGAAAACAACCCCGAAAGGGGAGGCAATGCTGCTGCTGTCTGAGGAGGAAATGGAGAAGGGGAAGATTGTCGGATCTCATTTGGACACAGACCACATGGCTCCCTTTTTCAACACACCCAATTACGCACCTGCTCTCTCTGTCTCGGTTTACCTCACTAACTCGCACGCACACACACACAAATACATACACACATGCATACACACACACATGAACACAAGCACACAGACGCATTGGTCCACACACATGCACGCGCACACACGAGAACAAAGACATACACACATACACACACACAGCTAGTCGACCTCCTATCCAAAAAGGGACAATATGCGTTTGTATTGACAGGAATTAATTGCTTTGTGGGTTGTAGGATTAAATGAGTTACGTGACAAGGATGCTGGTGTCTGTTGGTGACTGTGATTGCTGCGTTTAATAGATCCTCTTTCTCTTTCATTGGCTGGGATGTGGGTAGTGAGGTTTTGCTGAAACACATCGGCTTCGAAACTCCCAGGCCCTAATGGTTCTGTTTACTGGAGAAGACCTTCCAGGGCTGAAAGGAAACACCAGGGCCGAGAATACACACGCTATTGTATCCAAACGGCAGTGTTTTTCTGCAGTTTCTGTTTGTGTGTGGTTGTGCCTGCATGGGTGTGTGTGTGTGTAGGTGTAGGTGTGTGTGTGTGTAGGTGTGTGTGTGTGTAGGTTTGCTAGGCTGGTTGTATGGCAGTTCTGTTTATTTGTAAAGACCCCCCCCCCCTCTTTACCTCTGGCTAGATTGCATGTTCCCTCTCAGCTGAAGGGGATATATGGCCTGTCTCACCGTAAATGCACTTTATATATATCTTCCCCCCCTCACACACACAAACACACATATATTCTCAGGAAATAAGCACAGGATCTTTCTGAGCGTTTCGCTGGCACTCAAGCCTCATCGTCTTGGATACAGTCTGAGTATTTTCTCCAAACACTTCATGCCTCAGTTATTACCAAGCAACAGTTAATTCAGACATTAACAGGTCGATGTGTTTTAAATGTTCTACAATAATGTATTCTACAAGGCCGATGACTATAAGTGGGGCTGTAGCATTTGAGTGTTCAAAAGCACCTCAGTTCCTTGGTTTTATCACAGAATTTCAAACAAGCCACCTTCTGTAGGTTGCTAGATTGCTGAGGGACTGAGGCGATTCCCTCAGCTCAGAGGAAAGGCTGGACTAAACTCTCCTGACTGCCTGCTCCTCTCGTCCTGACACGTTTGATTGGCTCATCTGTGGGTCATGCAGGGTGAGAGACAAACGGACAGAGAAACAGACAGACAGGCAGACTGATGTGAAAGGCAGACAGTGGCAGGCAGGCAGCAGAGAAACAGACAGACAGACAGAGGACCGCCATACAGTGTACAAACCCCTTGTCAGGTATGAAAGATAGAGACAGCCGTCTGGCAGTGTCACCCCCCCCCCCCCCCCCCCGTGCTAATGAACGACGGCAGGGTGGAGATGGCAGAGCTGGGGGATCCATCCCTCTCCCTGACATGTCCCATCAGCCCTCTGTCCCCTGCTCCTCCAAGCTGTCCCCTGGCTGTCCTCCTATCTGGGCCCCAGGCTTCCTAGGGGGGAGAGGAGGACATGGGGTCTGGAGGAGACTCGCTGATGGGGTTGGAGATGCGGACGGGGCCAGGGATGGGACTCGTGATGGTTCCTCTCGGCGATAAGAGAGCGTGACCGTGAATGAAATGAGCACCTGAGGCAGACAGACGCCCTCCTTTGTTTCTATCCGGGAGCAGGGGACATGGTTCTCTCTCTCTCTCTCTCTCTCTCTCTCTCTCTCTCTCTCTCTCTCTCTCTCTCTCTCTCTCTCTCTCTCTCTCTCTCTCTCTCTCTCTCTCTCTCTCTCTCTCTCTCTCTCTCTCTCTCTCTCTCTCTCTCTCTGTCTCTGTCTGTCTGTCTGTCTGTCTCTCACACACACAGACAGTGAGTCATATTCACAACTTGCGATGTGTGAGGAAAGAAAGACACCTATTTGCTGCTCTCTTCCCACAGGTATAAAGGTAGAGAGCAAAAACAATGGATCACTGGAATTGCATCATCAAAGTGGGACATGAAACAACCTGCCCCAATAGCTTCATCCTGTTTGTCTCAGAGAAGAAAGGCATACATCCGGAACCCAACGTTTTGAAGCCCTGAATGTTTCCTTTTTTTTCTCCTTTTTCTCAAAAAGAGTACAACATTTTGCCACCTGCCTACACCAGCTGTTCAGAACTACCTGGCATATATTCCTTCTGTTGTCTTTTTACTCTCTCTCTCTCTGTCCCTCTCTCTTTCTCTCTCTCGCTCTCTCCCCAGCCTTTTATTCCCTCCCTCTCTCTGTTCCTCTCATCACTCACGCTGCGAGTGCAGTCTGTCCCTCTCCGGGCATGGAGGCTCCTCCAGTGCTTGGTAATTGCTGCAGGGACACAGGTCTGAGAGTGTGGCAGCTGTAGTAAATGTTCTGGCCAGGGCGGTGGAGAGGTCTGGAGGAAGGGGGAGGGAGGGGGAGAGGTGGAGGGTGGTCAGTGTACTGTCCGAAGGCCCTGCCCTCCGCTGCTTCCCTGTTTGATGTGACAGAGGAAGCGGCCTCTCTTTTTTTTCTGTCTTATTCAAGAAACACTTAAGGGACGCAACAACGTTCGACAGCTTCCTCTCAACTCCAGGTTTTCCGGGGTTTGATGGCTCAATAATTATGCGGTCTTGCTTCAGCTTGTGGTGTCAAAGGGAGACTGGAGATGAGCAGATGCTAAATGAGTCATTGTGAAGCAACTTAAAAGTCATAACAGCCCATAATCCTCTTTGATTCAAACTGGTACGGTGCTTGTCAGTAAATTGTGACTGATGTCCAAGTGAGGAGAGGCTTCGTAATGAATGTTTAATGTGACTCAGTAGTTTCATCTGCGTCACACAAGTGGCTGTGATTTCGCGGTTTCTTTCACCTGTCTTGTATTATTGTCTGTCCTTGTGCCTCCCTCCCACTCGCCCATCTCCGCGCCAGTCTCCGACTCTCTCCATGGCAACCGCACTGCAACGAAATGATGGGCAGATTAGAAACCGAATCCAAATTGGATTAGGCGACGATGAAGATGATGATAAGACATCTACATGGAGTGCAGATCTCCTTGTGCTAATCTCAGCTGAATCTGTGGCGTGTGGGCTGTGTAAAAACAGTCTCGGTGGTTACAGGGGCCCGGCAGTTGTAAGCAGAACATCCACGGATCTGAAGGATAAGCGTTCACTCACCGAGCAATAAGCATCTGGCTGGATGCACCCAGTAACCTCCCCCAAACAGCTGGATGCAGACATGAATTATTCAGAGTGAATAGAAGTTCTCCCCTCCATCGTGCACATCTCTCATCGCTCAGGGTGCCTGCTAAGCTCCTGGGCTCAGACGAGCAGTCTGTAATTAACAAAATTACTGGGAGAGAATTTTTCATCAGCCCTCCCATCAGTATGTGTGCTGGCTGATCTCAAGGCTCCTGATGGAGAAGACAGATGGACTCTGTCCCTCTAGCCTGGAACAGTTCCCCTGCTTTGTCTTGATTACTTGGGAGAGAAATAAACAGAGAGAGAGAGAGAGAGAGGGGACGGGGAAAGGCAAAAGAGGAGGAAATATATTAAATGGAGCGAGCGAGAGAAAAGACAGGAGAGATAGAGTCAGGAATAGCCAGCGAAGAGCGAAAGGAAAGTGTGACGTGTGAGAGACAGAGTGCTGCAGGAGAGAGGACATATTTGGGACAAATGATGAGTCATTCTCTGAGTTGGAAGAGAGAGAGAAGCGAGGAGCCCGGAGGAGAAAAATGTGGTCTGTGGTAATCCTCGGCATGATGACGGTCTAGATTGTGACATGCTGGTAGAGGGTCGAAAACAAGCTTAGGATATGGAAACCATATTTTCATTTCTAGGCCAAACTTTGAGAGGTCAGAGGGGTCAAATGTGTTTCCACTCCACTGACACTTGCTTATACACCACAGAATCCACAAACCCTGGCGTCCTCTGGTTCCATTTTGGAACATCCCAGATGAGAAGAGAGAGAGACAGAAAGAAGAGAGAGAGGAGAAAGAGGGGCCCCAGAACTTTTTCAAGGATGAGGGACATTCGATGAATCTGTTCTCGTTCTAGCCTCTCCTTAGAGAGTGCTGCAGACTGGAACGGGAGAACTGGGGAGAGAAGCTGGGTAGAGAGGGGCTGGGGAGAGGGGCTGGAGGGAGGAGGTGGGGAGAGGGGCTGGAGGGAGGAGGTGGGGAGAGGGGCTGGAGGGAGGAGGTGGGGAGAGGGGCTGGAGGGAGGAGGTGGGGAGAGGGGCTGGGGAGAGGAAGTGGGCAGAGGGGCTACGGAGAGGGGCTACGGAGAGGGGCTGGGGAGAGGGGCTGGGGAGAGGAGGTGGGGAGAGCTGAAGTGAGCTGGAGAGGGCTGGGGGAAGGAGCCAGTGTATCCTAGGGCAACCTTGAGTTTTCCTGTTGCCCTCAGGCTCTCTGACACAGTGCTCGGGGGAGGCAGACACACACACCATCACACACACACACACACTCTCTCTTTCTCTCTCTCTGTCTCTCTCTCTCTCTCTCTCTCTCTCTCTCTTACTCTCTCTCTTACTCAACAACACAAAAACATCCCTTAAGAGTTTTGAACAGCAGGTACCTCTTGCAAAGGCCAGTCTCTTATGTTTCTAATCAGCTGGAGCCTGTTAGCTCTGTCTGCGAGCAGGGTCCTGGGTGTCTGGTTGAGGGCTAACAGATGGCAACGACATGCATGCTAACACACTCATCTGGGCCATATACACTGACGAGAGGGAGGATGAACAGCTCAGCCTTGAGACATACACACATATACACTCACACAAACATGCAAATTGGACACACTAATACACACACCTTTCACTCCCCGCATCCTTTCCCCCCACGCACACACATAACTTATTATCCCCAACACACACACACACCACTCTCCCTAATACACACAAACCCACACACACACACACACGAACACACACTCACCCCGCCACACACACACACACCACACTTCCACCCACACACATCAGACTTCCCAACACCTACCCACCCACACACTCACACGTGGCCTTAAAAACATTTAACTTGAATTGAGGATTCAGCTGCTCAAGGAGCAGGTCTGATTTATCAAGGAATGACTGAGATCCTGAAAGGGGATGGTAGTTTACCATTTCCTCATCCACATCCTCACCCAATTCAAGAGCTGTGTTTCTTCTCTGCCTGCCTTCTCACCCAATCATCAAGCTATGTTTCTTCTGTACCTGCCGTATCACCCAATCAGAAAGCTATGTTTCTTCTGTGCCCCACCCAATCAGAGGGCTATGCATCTTCTGTGCCTGCCGTATCACCCAATCAGGAAGCTACGTTTCTTCTGTGCCCCACCCAATCAGAGAGCTATGCATCTTCTGTGCATGCCTTGGTGTTCATGACAACCACCCCTAGGAGAACCAGGGCTCATTCTAACCATGATGTATGAGTTCCCATAAAGAGCATGATAGTAAAACGCCCTTCTGATTAAACGAGGGCCCAGTCATGTTAATTGTTCTTCTGATGAAAGGTCAGACTCAGCATGTGTCTGTGAGCATGGCCGCCACCAGCGCCGGCATTTAATGAGACTTTCTCAATTAAATTATCCACGGGGAAACAAAGGAAGGGCTGCTCACTCTGCTCCCTTTGACATTTATGAGATGTGCTGAGGGCTAAAGGAACACAGCCAGGCGGTTTGGTCCACCATCATATCTCGTGGCCTGGTACACATGCTCCAAAACACGCACAAACACACATTCACATTCAGGAACAGTCCAGTACTCAGAGTTCCTTCCAAAATCCCAGTCCCCCCCCCCCCCCCCGCCCATGGTGTGCTGAGGTGGCCCTCTCCTCTGAGGATTAGGGACGATCAAAGCTGGGCTCATTTCACGCTGGCATTTCCTCCTCCACGTCCCCCACTGGACAGCGCTGTCTGATCCCAGAGAGCAGAGCCCACTGAGAGGAGCACAGCAGAGATGAGATCAGCAGACCAGAGCAGAACAGGGTAGGAGAGAGGGGGGCAGAGGGGGACAGGGTAGGAGAGAGGGGGTACAGGGTACCCATTTTTGGGCCCCATTTCTAGGGCCCCTGTCAGTCAGGGCCCCTTAACTTTTCCCCCCTATACGGCGTCCCTGAGGGTAGGTCAAAACAGGACAGAGCAGCACAGACCAGAACAGACCAGGCAGATCAGGCCAGATCAGGCCAGGCCAGGCCAGGCCAGGCCAGACCCGACCAGACCAGACCAGACCAGGCTAGGCTAGGCTAGAGGCAATGTTCTAGAGCTTGCCAAAACAACTTAGAGTCTAAATTATCTTTATTTAGCAAGAATAAAAACAAAGAGAGAAAAAGGTTTCTCTCCTCCACATGCAATGTTCAAAAACAATACTTTGGTTAGTTTTGTCAGTCACTGTGATGTGTGAGCAAGCAGGCATGTGTGTTTGTGTGTGAATGTGTGTGTTTGTGTGTTTGTAAGGGTGAATCGAGGCTGGTGTCACCTCCTGTTTTGTTGTGTCACAGCTCACATAGTTCCTCACTGTTGACTCTAATGAGAGGTGGCCCAAGGCAAGACCATGGAACAAAGAGATGTATTTGTGTGTTTGTTTGTTTGCCTGTCTGTGTGATGTGTGTGAATGTGTTTGTGTTTGTGTGTGTGTTTACGGGTATGCATGTGTGTGTGTGTGTGCGTGTGTGTGTACATGTGCGGGTACGCACAAGAGCATGTGTGTCTGCCACGGACTAAAAGGAGGAGTCAGAAGTACTGAAAGCCACCCAGAACCATTTCCCAGGATGCTTTGCTTCTCTGGGGCACAAGACCAGTGAGTAATGAGCTGGTAATTCCGTTATGCTTGATCAAAGGCCTTCCTCCCGATCTGCCCCCTCTGCTGTCCTCCTCTCCTCCCCTTCTCCTCCCCCTCTCCTCCCCCTTTCTTCCCCCCTCTCTGCTCCAATCAGAGCAGGGGGTGGTCAGGCATGAAGCCTTACCCTGAAGCGACAGTACTCATTATCCTAGGGCCTCAGGGGCCTCCGGTGGCACCGCCTGACCACACGTACACACACACACACAAGCATGCACACATACACACGCAAGAAGTACTGACACACTCATACCAACACACACAAACACAAAAGCACGCATGTGCACACACACATACAGTTCTGACAAATACACAAAAATACACAAAATACACATACAGTACTGTACAGGAAAGACACAAAGATAAACAGTACACAAACACACACATGCTCCCCCTTTCTCCCCCTCCTCCCTCCTGTTTTTCATTCCTCCCTCTTTCTCTCCACTTCAGTGACCTCCTGTTCAATAGTCCCATTCTAACACTCTAATCTTCTCAGTCTTTGTCCCCAGAGCCTTCCGTTCTACTCTCTCTTTATTAGTGACTTGGTGTCCTTTCAACATAGTCTCACAACCTGAGCCCCTTCGCACTGCCAGTGAAAGGAGTTGAATTCCCTCGCCCCTTTACCTAATCATGGCCGCAAATATAATCATGTGTCACAGTTTGGACTAGCACCTTCTTCAAGCTCGCACTGTCTCTCAGATTCCAGACTTGCACTTTGATGAAACCCCTCAGACTCTCTCGGATATTGTTTCCCACTACATTGTCTGTCCATTTTCCCTCTCTCTCTCTCTCTCTCTCTCTCTCTCTCTCTCTCTCTGTGTGTGTGCCATTCTTACACAGGGCTGTCTAATGTGTGTACAGAAATGAGCCTGAGAGAAGCCTTTGAAACATTTAGGAGCACGAGGTTGCACAGCGAGCTCGGGGATGGCCCACTTTGGCCCACCGAAAACACCTGCGGCTCAGGCTGATTCTGTGTGGCAGATGCCTGGGGTTCTGAGAGGGGGCAGAGCCCGCCTGGCGGCCCTTCAACAGGTCATGCCTGCTGGGTAGGTTTTCTTGTTTCTCTCCATCTTTTTCTCTGTTTTTCTTTTTCAGTCGCCTTTTCACGCCTCTCTGTCTCTCTCTTCCTCTTTCTGTCACCTGCTTTCTACCGTTTCATTTTTATCACATGGAGAATTGCACATCACATGGAGTAAAAGCCAATTGAATTTATTAAATTCTTTATTGTCAATGTAATCCCCTACTAATTAAAATCTCGTTCTTGATAAGCAGAGTTAATGACTTAAATAGGAGCAACCTTGATGATGTCTAAGGAAGGTTGAACAAGTGTTGCTGAGGAGGGAAAGAGGGAGGAAGGAAGTAAGAGAGGGAGGGAGGGAGAAAGGGAGAGAGGGAGGGACTACAGGAAGGACACACCACAAAGCACCATGGGAACAGCTATGGCGTGACGGATGTGTCAAGGGCAGTAGGTGTGTCTTGACAAGTGGCGAGGTAAGGCTGCCTCAAGGATAGAAGAAGCAGCAAACATACAGCCACAAACACACACACCACACCACATCTACACAACCACAAACACAGACAACTACAAACACATGTACACCCCTCCGCACACACACACACACACACACATGTTACTTACCTCTTCTTAATATGTTGACCTGGTGTGTATCTCCCTCCCCTGTTGTCAGCCATGTAAACAGAAGCCAGGAGGGCAGAAGGAGGAAATGTTCACCTAATTGACTGATTCATTGATTAATGCATTTGGAGAAGCATGAAGGGCAGTCTGGGTTACTGAGAGAGTGGGTGTGCATATTTGTATAAGGGTGAAACCATGTTAGTCTTTAGTGTGTATGTGTAGATATACTGTATGTGTGTATGTATGTATTAGAACACCTACTGTGTGTGTGTGTGTGTGTGTGTGTGTGTGTGTGTGTGTGTGTGTGTGTGTGGCCTATTACACTGGCTATTTGCCACTAAGGTTGATCTGCTAATGGGTGAGCAAGCACAGTCTTGCTGAAATCATCAGAGGGGTGCCTTTTAATGTGTCCTCTCCTCTGTAACACACATACACATACACACACACGGAGATGTCCTTGACATGGCCGGATACATCCCACACAGTGCAGTGGTTATTAAGTGTGTGAGGCATGCTGAGAGACACATGCCTGCAGGCTGCCATGTCCAGCAGTGCTCCAGGGAACTTGGCATGGCCCAGGCTCAGTGACTGCAGTCCTGACAGAGACAGAGACAGGCTGTCCTCCAGTCATAGAGACAGAGACAGGCCGTTGTCCAGTCATAGAGACAGAGACAGGCCGTCCTCCAGTCATAGAGACAGAGACAGACCATCTTCCAGTCATAGAGACAGAGACAGACCATCCTCCAGTCCTGATAGAGATAGAGACAGGCCGTCCTCCAGTCCTGTTAGAGACGGGCCACACAGGAAGCCCTGGGACTTTTAAAATTATAATTACTTTTAAATGTACACCTCTCCTGGCTCACTTTCCCTTCGGTTTTCTCACCATCTCACTAATCTCTCCTTTGGCCTTGTCACTCAATGGCTCCATCTTTCTGCTGCTTTTCTGTCTCTCTCCCTCTTTCCATATCCCTCCCTTCCTCCTCCTCTCTTCCCTGCCACCCACAGGCAAAGTCATTCCAGGGTTCTCCCTCCCTGCACCAATCAGATTGTCTCAACCTATCTTTTCCGATTGAACCCTCTAATTGGGTTGTCCCTACGATTAAGTCAATAACAACCTTCATATTGGAGTTTAATGCTCCCTAATGAGGCCATTATTGGCCCGCAGTAACATTAAAGGCATTTGTCACTCACAAGCAGGCTAATTGGGTCCTACAGGCCTGCTGTTTATAGATAGGCTCAACTAATTGATGGGCATTACTAAAGCCCCGAGTGTCGATCAATGACGTTTGCTCTACAAGCCCTCCCTGGGTAGGGAAACTGTCCCACCACAGCCTCTGGGTCTGTTTCCTACCCTGGGTCAACACATTGTCTCTGTGTAGGCAATGGATGTTAACTACAACATAGAGAATGCTGTGTAACATCCGATATTGACTGACTGAGAATCTCCATCCTTGAGTTTAAATGATTGATGACCGCAGTACATGAGATGAGGTTCTGATGCTTAGCTGTGGTAAACAGATATGTCCTGTCACTAAGTGTTTGAAAGGAATACGCTGGGACATCATACAATACCAGAAGCGCTTCTCCTGTGTTAGGTGTAACACTGTAGCACACAGGATGATCCAGATGTGTGTGGACTGGATTTCTTACTTCGCTCATTTAATCAGGCAAGTTGATTAATAGCAAATTATTTGTACCCCTCTCATTAAACTTAAATGAATTATGACTGACAAGAAGAAAATGGCTTTGAGTGAGGAGGGATGCAGGTGGAAGGATAGAGTCATACACATAAAGCACACGCATGCTTTCTGACCATGTTAACCTCTATCTAATATCATTTTGGTAAAAAGTACGTCAAGATTAATGGGCCATAATCAATAAAAGAGACATCACACCTGTGTCAATACTTGATCACATTCGAAAGGTTTTTCTGCTTTTGCATATCGGAGACCTCACTGACAGTGCAGGACGGCTGTGATAGGTCTTGGGGAGGGTCACCAAGGTGGATGGTGAATGAGGTGCTGGGTAACAGCACAGAGCCACCTCAATTGGAATTTCTCTTCAACCCTTATGTGGGGTCCCATTCCCCCATCCCCCTCAATTTGAACCCTACTCACTGACATGCTAGGACGTACCCTGTAGCCAGAGCAGCAGCTGTATGTGCCAGGGGCTTGATAAGAAGAGCTTGATGAATATTCTCTTAGCTGGATGAGTCTGATAGCATGTCTCATTCACACCGTATGCCTGCAGGTCAGAGCGTTATCAAATGCAGGGTTTTGCCGCTGGGCCCGTCTATCGGAGCACAGCTGTGTTCAGCGATAGAGAGCAGAGGTCTTTCCAGGTGAATGCTTTGCTTCAATCTGCTCCCCCCTGCTATGTGTTGACTTTCACCGCTGCTGAATTTGCAGTAGGCGTGGAGGGAGTGATAGAGGAAGAGAGAGGGGGAGAACTTTGTATTACAGTACAAGTACAAGGCAAATCTGCTTTCTTGCTATGTTACAACAATAGGCCACTGACTTTTTATTACAATTTGAAGAAAAACATTATTCAGGAATTCTCAGCAGGAAAGATCTGGGTCAATAAACTGTTGTGTAAATAAAAGTTAAAATAACTTCTTACATCACGGTAGTTATGAGAGTGACAGGCACATGCACTGTCTTCCGACCGGTAGTCAACTGTTAGCAGCCAGAAGTCTCCGCCTCTCCCAGCGCTAACCCGATCCCCCTCGTACTCCCATGCCACCACCCCGAAGCCCCTTCCATCGCCTGTCTCCTCCTCCCCCTTCCCTGTCCTGAATCCGGGCCACTGTCCCAACGAAAATCCACCTCTCTACACTTATTTCATGACTTAGTCGGTGAAGAAAAAAAAACTTGAGTGAAAACAAACTGTGGATTGGAGTTTATCGAAGTTTTCTCTTGCCCCGATTGTTGGTCCGCTACAGGCGGATCAGGGCAGGCCGAATACTGATTGTATGATGTGGATTTGGTACCTCTTGGTTGGTTCGGGCTCGGGCTGTACCTCTGTTGGTAAGTTTAAAAACTATGGAATACTGCCTCTTCTAACGGAATAGCCGCCGTCGCTAAGATGGAGGGAAACAATTCGCTGGCTACTTAGACACAAATTTTACCGTTTTGATGTAGCGCCATACAATGAAATACCTTTGTATCCTAAAATATGCAGCTGTAAACTATGTGTATCCTTCGCAAACTTGGTTGATCTTTGTGTCGGGGCAAAGTCTGCGTTTAAGTCGAATGAGTTTATCAACGTGCGGTTGTTTTGCTATCGGAAAAAAAAACAGTAAATGCATAGCTGTAGAAGTAAATGTTTTCTTTTCGCTGTCCCATATTTTGTTCTGCCGCTTTTTCCTCATAATTTGACAGTATTAATTCAACACAGGAACCTACAATATATTATTTGGGTTGCAGTCTAGTAGTAAGCAAAATCAGATGCAACGCGGAGGGAGAGGTATGAGACTAGTTATGACTACGGGTTGTTGACAGGACTTCGTTGACAAGTCAATCTGTCCCCCCTGCCCCGCTATAGCAGCTGCGGCCCAGTTAAGGGGCATGGAGTCACCTCATATCTCACTGTCTAGGCAGCTGGGCATTGGCTAAGCTAAGCTAGGCTACGCACCCACGGTTGGATAGAAAGTGGCAGGAGTGTTTGATATGTATTGGCCCAAGATAAATCCGATGCAGCTAGGCCATCTTGAAGTTTGAACAAAACTTTTAATCAAATTTCTAAATTGCATTTAGTTGTAGTTTTATATACTAGAACTGGAACAAACAATGGAGTATACGCTCATACAGTCCATGCATTACAAGTAATAATCATGAGTAGGCTACAACTTGTAGTTTATAAGGCTAATGCATGTCGCTGAAAAACTCTGAAACTATAGTTGTTCGTTTTAAACAAACTCAAGCCACATGTCTTTAACCCCAATTTGCATGAGAAACCCCAATGAATTGCCGCAGTACAAAATAACCACCAGAATAGATTAGCTCGCCATTGCACAAATGCACCTGAGTGCAATTTATTGTAGAGCTGAGATGTTAGGTAGGCTTGTCAGATGCTCTGCCCCAGCTCTGTGCCTTTGGTCTGGCCGTCCAGGGTTAGTGAGGCCTAACACCAAACACAGTCCAGCCCTCACAGCCAGGGCCCCAGATCACACACAGCTGGCGAAATATGAAGAACAAAGTAAAAAAAAAAAAGAGTACATTCAACTTGTGCACATACTAAATCTGTCATTTTTCTAATGGTGGCTGGTCCTTTCAGTTAGGTCTGTCTCTGTCTGTAGAGACCATTAAACAGACCCTAGTCACCGTGGCTAGGCTCTCTCTGGCACCTCTGCGTTCCTTCTGCTTGGTTGGGTAGTAAAGTATTCCTACTATAATGAACCCTATCCATCACAACAGAACTGGCTGGGGTATTAGTTGGACTAACTTCAGTTTGATTTATGTGTGTGTGTGTATGTGTGTGTGTGAGAGAGAGAGAGCGACAGAGATTAGTGTGTCATTGAGTGTGTATTCAAACATTTAACTAGTTTGCCCCAACCCTTTTTATTACTTTTTCGCTACGGTTTTTAAAAACCCTATTGCAGTAAAGTAAAATAGCAGAGAAGGAGATCATATTAGCTGGCTCAGCCTCTTGGCTGAATTCATGATTACACCCATGGCTTATCTTCTGTCCACATGACATCCTGAACATGCTGTTGCCACACTGACCCGTTATCACATCCTCAACTTGGGATGACACCACCTGCGATATGACCCGCTGTAACAGTCTAACAGATTTCTTTTGTATTAAAAGCAGTGGGGAGGTATCTTTCGTAGTACTGGTGTGTTTAACAAACAGCCATGGCCATTCTCCATGCTCCAGTATCTCCACAATCAAGATGAATGTGTTCTATTACATTCCTGGTTCTGCCAGGCTCCAAAGGGGACAGGTGGCTGGAGATTTGTACTCGTACCCAGTACCCACGGTCATGATGCCTGGTGTTGTTTAGTCACCTGGACAGTCGATGAACAATGTGCTTTGTTTAGGCTTGGAGGAGGCGGTTCAGGGATTCTCCTTATGGCTAAGAACGGATTGGTTTGTATATCCACGCCGTGTGGTATGTGTTTGTGTCTGAGTGTGTGTCTGTATGTGTAGGTATGTGCCAAATGAATGTGCATGCGCATGCGTGCACGTGTTTGTAAACAAACCGCACAAGTCTAACTGACGCCATGCCTGTCTGCGGCGTTGGTTCAGATAGCGTGAGAGGACCAGTGAGTGTGCTTCCTCTCAGGCTGCTGCTGCGCCGGTCGCCAGCGTAGCACATCGCGCCGCTCGGATTAGGAGGACCTTGTTGTTGGTAAGAAACGGCTCCAGTCCCCTGAGTTGTTCAACAAAGCCACATGACCGGAGTCACGTTTCATTCTCTCTGCTTCCCCGGCCCTCCCTTGTGGTTAGACACAGCTACGCCAGACTGAGGCGAGGGGAGATGCTACATAATGCTGCTTTTCAATTTGCAAGGGACTCGGATGCGTTATTGGCGCAATTGCTTCCTGTGTTTTACCGTGCAGTGTTTGTATTGTAGCATCCATCCACAGAGGATGAATACTATAGTTCATGGGATTCTTTGTTTTGAATTTGGGGCAGCTTTCAACTGACCTGCAGCTCTTGGATCTGTAACTTATGCTGCTTTATGTTGGTCTATGTTTCATTGAACTCGACTGAATGAGAATGTATGTGGGGGAGAACGCTGATGCCAAGGAACACAAGGTTAAGAAATAGTCCAAGAACTCTTTATAAATTGCTAATGGATTGATCCACCCTGCTTTGCTGAGCCGTGGAAGCCTTTGCTGTGCTTTGACCATTGATCCTGTCTGCTTCCCAGTTGCCACGATCAAACCCAGTGCTCTACAGAAGGGCTTGTTTATCTATGTTTGATGTTGACATGCACACACACACACACACACACACATACACACACACAAGAAACACACACTTAAGCTGCAAAGGCCCGACTGTGGGCTTAGCCCTTTACTTATTCGGATGGAAGCCATATTTATGGGTGAGATGACATAGCTGAGTGTGTTGTTGGGTTAGGGCATTTTTATCTTTCATGTTACTGCTCACAGACTCCTGCGGACAGCTGTTAGCCTTACATTGCCTTGGTAACAAGGAGGTTTTGGGTGGGGGGATGGTGGGGGGACTTGTCACCTCACCCACTGAGAACCAGTCATGACTCAGATAATGCTGTTTGCTGTTCATACACCCCATTACCTCCTATTATCCTACATCCTTCCCTCCTTCCCCCTTCTTTCTCTCCCTCTCCCTCCCTCTTTATCTTTCCCTTTTATTTCTATTTCTTAATTCTCTCTCTCTCCCTCTCTCGCTCTGTCTTTCTCTGCTGTCCACGTTTCTGCTAGGCACATGATATCAGGGCCTGACTGGGCCTGGGTGCTGCTTGGTTTCTGCCATGCAACAGGTAGGGTGCTGTGTCTTGGAGTGTGACATGGGAGCTATTTTAAACCACAATCCTGGAATCCCTCTGACCGTCTACACAAACACAAAACCTCAGAGGTCAGCGAGACCGCCTTTTCTTCACAGGGGGGGAGGGAGAGGAATGGAGGGGGGTGAGGAGAGGAGAGGGGAGGGGGAAGAACGGGGAGGGGTGAGGTGAGCAGAAGGGAAGGGAAGGGGGAGGGGAGAGAAGGGAGATAGACTTCATTGACTGCTTTAAATTGGATCAATGTACGATGTTTGCTAGCATTTCAGCGACATGTTGCTTGCTGCCAATTGTGTATTAATGTTGTGAAACAGTCTTTCAGTGTGACAGCGATTGCTATAGCCAGCGGACTGCTGACACTAATAGTGTTTGTGCTACCCTGAACCTCCGTATTGACGCACAATTGGCAGAGGCATAATGGCTTGTTTACCAACTGCTCTTGTTGTTAAACGCCTATGAATAGTAGAGCTGCACCCAGCTCAGCTGAATCCCAGTGCATACCGTTCATATGACTGTCTAAAGCACTGTCTTGGCAATCACTGCAAAGCTGCAAAGTCCACCTGGCACAGCCCAGATCCCTGTGCAATCACACAAAAGACTTCTTGATTACAAAGTGTGCTTGCTACTTGAGTTTCCTAACTGGGTTATCCAACTGTGTGTCATATATGCAGATTTTATGAATCAAAATGTTGAGGAATCTAAAATATATTTAGTTTCTAAAACTTTCAAAAGGCTGACAGGTCTGGATTCAACTTGTGTGTAACCATGATGTTCTCTGATCTACTGTGATTGGATGGATATTAGATCTCTGGTTTCTCCATGGAGAAATCGTGTTGTGACTGACTGACCAGCCCGGCAGAGTAGTAACAAGCTGAGTGAAGAGACCAGCTGAAACATCAGTAACACTGATATCAGCCCCACCTCCTTCTGGGGGAAAGAGGAAGGAGAGAGAGAGAGGCAGAAAAAGAGAGAGACAGAAAGAGAGAGAGAGAGAGCGAGCAAGTAAGAGGTGTGAATTTCCCTTCCTCTCAGATCACATTGACATTCAGCAGATGCTGCCTGTGGAATTCTGCTCACCTTTTTTATTTCCTGCGTGCGCGCATGGGCACGCCACGTTTGATTTAGCAACCTCCCGGGCCAAGCTCCAATTACAGAAGAGTCTCAGAACGCAGGAGCCATTACGCACTCGATGGTACTCTCCTAGACAAGTGCATGAACGAACAAATAAGATCAATCTCAATTTGGCTGACTGGAAATAATTGCTTCTTTGTCACAATTAATTTTCTCCGCCTTGGCTGGCGACCCCATGATATCGAAATTGAATTTGTATCGTTGGTGCACCTGAAGATCCGCCCCAGCCACAGCCCTGGGTTTCCCCAGTGTGGAATGCTTGATGGAATGTGTTTTGAAGGTTGATATTGGTGTGTCTGGCCTGGGAGGGAGGGCACACACACACACACACTCTCTCTAGATTTCACTCTTTCTCTTTTTCTACTCTCTCTTCTCTTTCTCTCTGTCTCTTGCACACATACATACACCTACACACACACACATCACACACAAACTTGTTCCGTGCATCCTGGCAGAGCCTTGGTCACAGCTGGGGTGTGTGTATAATGTGTAATCCTTTCTTGGAGGGGGACCAGGGGATACGAGGGAGCTCATCTCCCCCTGGAACCAACACCCTGATCCTGCCCGCTGTCTACCCACCCTGCCTCAGCAGCCTCAGCCCCATTCTAAACCCATGTTAATGACTTTAATGCTGTTTCCCTGGCTCACTACCCTATGGGCCCCAGGCCACCATACTAATGCGTCTGTCAGAGCTTGGGGGCCTCCACAGGGTTGGATCCATGCTGTGCTTTGGGTTTTTCAGCCAGGGAGGGAGCTGCAGGGCTGGGGAGGCAGAGAGGGAGGCAGGGGGTGGGTTGGGGAGGCTGGTATAGAGGGTGGGTGAAAGGTGGAGGTGGGTAGCTGGTGTGTGGAGGTGGGTAGCTGGTATGGAGGTGGAGGTAGGGTAGCTGGTATGTGGAGGTGGAGGTAGGGTAGCTGGTATGTGGAGGTGGAGGTTGGTAGCTGGTGTGTGGAGGTGGTGGGTAGCTGGTGGTGTGTGGAGGTGTGTAGCTGGCGTGTGGAGGTGAAGGTGGGTACTGTAGGCTGGCAGGGTTGAGAAGACAGGCAGAGAGCAAGAAGAAGCTAGACCAGGGTCATTACTGAGTTATTAGTCTAGCTGGAGTTGCTGTGTCAGAGATGCTAATTGAGTCAGTCTCTCTGAAGCCGCCTCTAATGAGAACCTAGACAAGACTTCTGACTCACTTCTTATACTCCGGACGAGGTGTCAAACTAGCCCTCCAGGCCCTCCTCATTTCCCCTTCTCTCTTCTCCTCCCTTCCCCCCGTCCCACCTCTCTTTCTCTCTCTTGTAACTTAATATCTCCAGTAACATGAAGGGTTCGAAAACGATCTTTGACTGCTGGAATAAAAGTTTCAGTAGCTGTAGGTCACATGCCCCACTGGTGTGGTTTCTATTGGCTGCGGGTCTGTCAGGGTTCAGTGACAGATCATCTAAAGAGCTGATTATGATGGAGGTCGGATGGATTCCCCTTGACTGACCTCAGTAGCCACCCGGCCTGTCGTGACACACACACACACATATACATCATGAACCAGAATAGAACTGCAGGGCTTTTTGAATCAAGTCACACCAACAAACCCTTAAACAAAAAATACAAACAAACCCACCAATAAACAAACAAACTAAGAGTTGATGTGAGAAATATGTAAAATCGTACGTCCCTAAGCTGCTTCTAAGCAGCAGTTTTTGGATTGGTCCATTTGTTTTCATTTGGGCAGGTGCTGGGCTGGGCTGGGGGAGTCGTGTATCTCTGTCAGTCCTCTGCTTCATCACCACACAGGGCGCTGTGGTGGCTGTGAGGAGAAATGAGTCCACTGCCCCGGCTGAATGCATCGCTGTACCTGGGATACCTCCAGCACATAGCTCGTCTTTCACTGTTTACTACATGGAGATGTGGCCCGAGGGCTAAACTGAGACAGGCTGAACAGAGGTAGGCTAAATGGAGGCAGGTGAAACAGAGGAATGGTAAACAGAGGAAGGCTAATCTGAGGTAGGCTAAATGCAGATTAGATGAACAGAGGTTAAGCATGTAAACTGGAGAAAGACTAAATGGAGAGATGCTAAAATGAAGCAGGCTAAATAGCACCAGGCTAATTGGAGGCAGGCTATACAGAGTCAGGTAAACCTGAGGCACGTTAAACAGAGGCAGGCTAGCTGGATGCAGCCCAGGCAGAGCCTTATTCTGTTTATTTTCAGCTTGATGTCTTTAACACACCATTGGCAATGGATGTCTTCAGGTCAGACATGTGTGTCTGTGTGTGTGTTCAAGTTCCCATGATTATATATTACATTACATGTACATGTATTCATTTAGCAGACACTTTTATCCAAAGCGACTTCCAAGAGAGAGCTTTACAAAAGTTCATAGGTCACTGATCCTAACAACGAGATAGCCGCAAACGTTACAAAAGTGCCGGGCAACACTCCTTGTTGCCAGGCAACACTCCTTGCGTTCTCAGGACTTCTTTATGCTCGCTGTCCCAAATGCCAGAACGGAAATGGGAAAAAGGGCTTTTATGTATTGGGCACCCTTATCATGGAATGTTTTGCAGAATGATTTAAAACTCAGAGAACTGATACCACTTACTGCTTTTAAATCTAAAATGAAAGAAATTGAGGCAAAAATGTCAATGTTTTTAAATTAACCAGGTTATGTAACTGACTCAAACTTTTAGTTGTTTTTAGATTTTACTTTTTTTTTACTTGTCTCATTTCTGTGTTCTCCTGTCTGTAACTATATGTTTTTGTTGCTGCCTGTCTTGGCCAACTCTACCCTGAAAAATAGATTTTAATCTCAATGGGATCTTCCTGGTTAATTAAAGGTTAAATAAAATAAAATGTTTGTGAGGCAGGCCTCGATCCTAGCTGAGATCCCCAGATCAGTCCGGGGGAACGACAGGTACAGCTGGGTGTCGTCAGCATAGCAGGGGTAGGAGAAGCCATAGGAGGTGATGATTGGTCCAAGTGAGATGGTGTACAGGCAGAAGAGGAGGGGTCCGAGGACGGAGCCCTTTGGGACATCAGTGGATATGTGTCTCCCTTAATTCTCCCTCACCTTTTCTCAGTCTCTCACTTTGAAAGCGTTTGACCTCTACCACACTTAGTGAAAGTTGACTGGGAGAAGAGAGGGTTATTATTTTACAAAATGTGTTTTTTCTTCTTCCTTTTGCGGTTGAATTGTCTTTGTCTTCCCAATAAAGCAAAAGAGAATAACAAAATAATTGAGTTGAGAGAGAGAGAGAGAGAGAGAGAGAGATAGAGAGATAGGAGAGAGAAAGAGAAAGGTAAAATGAAGGGAACCTGATCCACTTTTGTACCTTTCCCTCATCTACATTCCAATGAAACACATCAAAGACTATCTTTCTCTCACCCTCTCCCTCCCTTTTCACCCTCTCTCGTGTTATATCTCTCCATCTTTGCCTGTCTCTCCATCTCTGTCTCTCTCCATCTGTCTCTCTTCATCTCTGTCTCTCTTAATCTCTCTCTCTCTCTCTCTCTCTCTCTCTCTCTCTCTCTCTCTCTCTCTCTGTCTGTCTGTCTCTCTTTCTCTCTCTTGATCCTCTGGTAGGGACGCAGATTGTTTGCACCTGGATTTATCTTCCGTGGTGACACTGTGGCCCGGCGACACAATTAGGTGCTCATTAGCCAGCGAGCGCGACAGGAGAACGAGAGGAGGAGAGCAGGTGGCGGGTCCCTTTTTTGTTCTCTCCTCTCCACCTCCCTCGCTTTCATCCCTCTGGCCCCTGGAGGACGTTTTACAAAACAGAGCTCATTTCCAGTGAATATATCACACCTTTTTATGCCCTCTATCCCTCTACTTATTTTATTTGTCCTTCTCCTCGATGCTGGACAAAGAAGCCAGGTGTGGAAGAATAGTTTGGTTGAAGATGAATATGTATTTATCCTGCATACGCTGTACTGCGATAAAGTATGTGACATTCAAATGTCACATGGGGGTTTGGTTTAAGAGTTCATAAATTGTGGTATGTGGTATTTATTTTGATGGTAGCCATGACTCCTCCATTGATCCCACTGCTTAGACTCTGAAGCTGTGGTGGTCAGAGAGACAGGAAAACTGACAGACAAACAAACAGATTTAGTCTGGCCAGGTCAGGTGAAGTCCGGTCATAGACAGTCATATCAGATCAGCCCTGTCAGACACACAGACAGTTTAAGTCAGGTCAGGCAAAGTCCGGTCACAGACAGACAGTCAGTCAGTCTTTAGTGACATCGGGTCATTTGAGAGACAGACAGCCTCAGTGTCATCTCAGGTTACAGCCCAGGCCAGTGCCCCCTCCTCCTCCTCCTCCCCCCTCCTCCTCCCCCCTCATCCCTCACTGTCTGATGGTGCCCGCCTGCCCCTACGTGACACGCATCGCCATGGTGAAGCTGCGTGATTGAGCGATGGCACGCTATGGACCAGGGATGGGTTGTTATGTGACGAGGCAGTCGCTGGGGAGCCGTGACATTTCGTTGGCGGGAGCGGGCGACTGATGAGGGGCGAGGTGGAGGGAAGGGCGGGGTTGGGATGGGGGGTTGGGGGGGGGGCAGAATGAATGGGCCAGTTTGTTTGACAGCACAGCCTTCCTCCCCCAGGAACTAATGTACAGACTCAGACGTATTAAGTGGTTATTTTGTCTGGGGGAGAAGTGTGTGTGTGTACGTGCGTGCATGCTCCCTATACAGCAGTTTTGCTAGGGAGTAGATGGCTCAATGACAGTGGGAATTCAAGGCCTCTCCTCCCCTTCTCATCCTGTCCTCTCTTTTGTGAAAGTAATCCCAAGGTGATATTCTAAAGCCGCGGCACTTCTGCAGTTCCCCTGCCATCTCTCAGAGGATTAGGTAGACAGTGGGCTTACCTCTCAGGAGAAACCCTCTACTCCTCAAGAAGTTTTTCAGTCTTTCAGAAACACCACAGGTACTGGAAACAATGCATGCTAGCCTATTATGCTAACACATTATGCTAGCTTGTCATGTCAATGGCCCGTTTTTGCAAAGAGCCTGTGCCGTCGTTTCCTGTATCAACCAGTGGAGAGGTAACTGTATTTACTCAGAACAAAGTGAGTGTGGGATTAGGCCCTGCTCCGTGATCCCAGCCTGACGGTGCATTAATTGGGTCCTCTTTACTCAGGCCAGACTCATTTGGCCCAGCAGCGTTCAGCGTGATCCAGAGCTAGTCATCGTGTGGCCTGCTTGACACCGAACGTTCAAGGAATACGGTACAGTAACGAGCGAAAACATCCAGTGTTGGGAACGTATCTTGTGTGTGTGTGCGCGCAGCCATGTGTTTTTATGTGTTGTGTTGTCTGCCCAATCAGGGAGAGCAAAACAAAACAAAATTGCGAATGTCACAGATAATTTGCTTTTAATTTAGTCTGTGAAGTCACGCATGCAAGCCTCCACAAGTCTTGCGTCAGGGCCACGCTAGACATTAAAAGAAAGACTGAAGAGAGATTCCATATTAGAAAAGCTTTCCTAAGCATGGCAACATCTCAGCTAATGTGATTTTCCTTAGCAGAAACTGCTCTGTGCTGTACTTTAGGGGACAATGTAATTGCTCTTAGCCTAATCGTTGTATGGCTGGCCTGCATTATCAGTTGCACTTATTCAGCAAAGGAAGGGAAAAGATTTCTTCAGTGCCTGAACCTGGTGAGTGGGCATAGACGATGGATGAAATGGGGAGAGAGGAGGAGGATAGGAAAGAGAGGGCGGGGGGGGGGAGAGAGAGAGAGAGAGAGAGAGCAGGTGGGAGAAGAGGAGACAGAAGGATAGTGTTGGAGGCAGGGTTATCCAGGGGTTATATTCTGGAGTTGATAGATGTGAGGGAACTTAGTAAAGTAGGTTATGTGTGTGTGTGTGTTTGTGTGTGTGTGTGTGTGTGTGTGTGTGTCTCCACTCACATTCCTAATCCATCCTCTGAGTGGCCTTGAAAGAAGATCCCCTGGTCTACAACACATCATCACCTTGTCCATCACCTTCAAGGTCATGAAGACGCCCTCCCTCCCCCACCCCACCCCCCTCTCTCCATTTCTCTGCTCTCTTTATCCCCTCCCTCTCACATCCCTTTTCTCTTTGTTTTATCAGGTATGTTTGCTCTTTGCATATTTTGCATAGCCAAACATGTCGCTTTTTTGATTCATAATTCCGGCTGAACAATCTCCAGTCTGGTTTCAATCTTCTGACAGTGGGACTCCATCCTCTAGTAGGCCTCTCATGTAGAGAGACACCTGACAGGAGATGCCAGTGAAAGTGCACTTCCTACTTTATATATGTCTCTGTCTTGGCTTGTTCATTGTGCCCTGAATGCTGGCGAATGCTTGAAAGCACTTAGTGCTTGGAAATCAAGACCTCCCTGTGGCTGAGGATACAATGGAATGGATCAGCAGACCCAGGTAGACGATAAGAAGAGTAAAGATTCACACACCATGGCAAGCAAAGACCACAGCACTGTCTGAGTGACATGAATGTCCTTGTAGACGTGGATCTCCTCATCTGGTGTGTGTGTGTGTGTTTGCTGGTTTGTTTACATGTGTGTGATTTACTCTTAATGTACAGGAATACAAGCAGAGTTGGATTGTTGAAACCAGTGGACCCCATGCTATTCTGTCAACAAAGACTCCTTTTAGAGTCCAAACCCATGTGGCGCAAGCTGCCTAATACCCACTGTGCTGTGTGTGTGTTTGTGGGTTGGCACTTTCCTTTGTCTGTGCCGTGTGTGTGTGTGTGTGTAGGAGTGTTTGTATGTGTGTGGTGACGTAAGCTTCCTAGCTAAAGTTAGTTCTCTCAGTCCTATAGTGCCGGAGAACAAGGTCACGTCACAGCAAGACTGACACACACCCGTCTCCTCTGATCCTGGTATCTCTCCTCTCATCCCTCTTCTCCCTCCCTCGCTCCTCTCATCCCACTCCCATTCCTCTCTCTCACCATCTCTCTCTCTCCTCTCTGATGCATCTCACTCTCTCTCTCTCTCTCTAAACTCCTCGGCCCTATCGCTCCCTCTTTTTCTTTGACTTGATCACCTTTTTCCTCCTCCATCCTCCCTATCTCCATGTCTTCTCTCTGTCTTGCTCAGTCCTGGCCCGTTAACGGTCTGCTGGAGGCTAACACACTTAATCCCAGCCCGCAGCCAAAATATGGGATTTCAAAGGGACCAGGCGACTGAACACACAAACACACGCGTGCACGCGCTCGCTCGCTCACTGTCACTCACTCTCGCTCACTCTCTCTTTTTTCCTCTCACTCCCCCTCTCCAGCTCACCTCTCAGTCATTCGCTCCCCTTCCCCCTTTTCTGTGTTTTCCTCCACCTCCCTCTGTTTCTGTCTGTCTGTCGTCTCTTTTAATTGATCCAGAGCTTCCCCCCCCCCAGCTCTGCTCATTTATACTGGATGCTCCACTACACCTGAGCACAAGAATGAGAATCCCCCCTTTTTTGGGTCTGCACCGTCACACACACAACGTACACACACACACACACACACGTGCACACACACACATCTACATACACATACCACAAACAAGCTCTGAAAGCCAACATTCTGAAACAGCCGGCCCTTTAAAAATGGTGAGTAATTGGAAAATGTAGGGAATTTAAGTGTATAACAGGGATGCTAAACTTAACCCTGTTTCGTATTGATCCATCACTTTCAACGTTCTCCAAAAGCTCTACACTGTTGGCCAGGTAATGGAACTCGTGCTTTGTTCAGTTGCAGCGTGAATCTAGAGTGCAGGGCTCAGAGGAGAGCTGGAGAGTGTCGAACACAGTGTGATGTCACATATGAAGATGAGGATGAGAGTGATGTTGTGGATGAGGAAGAGTATGTGGATGAGTGGTATGTAATGGATGACAATGTGAGTGATGTCACATATGAGGATGGGGAGAAGAGGGGAGGGGAGGAGAGGGAGCTGTTGGGGGATGAGAAAATACATTAGTTATGCTTCATTGATGTATTCATTGCCATTTTGCCAAGTCAATTAAAGTGTAGAATATTCACCTTGGCAGAACTACATTCAGAAGGAACGATACAATGAGATCATCAGCCAGCAGTAGAGAAGGATCAATCAGGGAGATAATTACAGTTCCATTGGTTTACTAATGTGATTGTAAGTTTTTTTGGTGAAGGTAGAAGGACACAGTACCCAGGTTGATGTTGACAATACAAACAAAACAGAACATTTGTTGTGGCATCTACAGAACAGGCAGGGGCTTTTACTGAGATAGTTGTTAACAGCATATGTAATACGTGGGATGATGTTTAAAGCCACGACGTGGGTCATCTTCGTTTTTTTTTCTGTCTCTCTATCCTTTGTTTCTCTTTCCTTTATGCTTCTCTCTCTGAGTCTGTCTGGCCCTCTCTTTTTTCTCTGTCTCTCTGTTTCCACCCCTTGTGTCAGTCTCTCTCTTTTCTCTCTCTGTCTCTCTCTCTGTCTCCCTCTGGCTCCATCTCTACCTCGCTCTCCCTCTCTCTCCCTTAGCAGCTTCCCAATTAACCCAGTGGTCCTCTTAGAGAAGCCCAGCTCTTTCATGCCTTCATGCAAGTGTCTCTCCTCTGTTTGCATGCTGGTGTGTGTGCATCCCTCCTCATGGGTCTCAGTCTGTGGTGTTCACATTTAACAAGTGTGTGTGTGCGTGTGTGTTTGTGTGTGCACATGCTCGCGTGTGTATTTCATGTTTCTGCTTGTCTGTTTTGGAGGTCCCTTCTTCCCTTACGGCTTCTTCTCTTTATTGCGAGAGACAAAAGAGAGGCTTGCATCACTCCCCCTCGGATGAGTGAGAGCGAGGTTAGTGGGACTTGGCTGAGGGAAGCGTTGAGTGTTTACTGGGCCTGCAGGGGTTAAAAGGACAGGATGAAGAGGAGGAGGAGGAAGCTACCTCAGAATTTGGATGTCACTCCCCAGGATGGAGTAGCAGGGTGTCCTGCTGTGAGTGATGTGAGGAGATGGGAAAGAAGGCGGCAGCCCCCAGCTCTGGCTGCTGTTTGGAAACAAACAAAAACAAAAATATGTGTGTGTAGGCTACTTGTTTGTGTGAAATTGTGTTTGCATGTGTGTGTGTGTGTGTGTGTGAGAGAGAGAGTGCGTGTCTGTGCACATCTTTAATCATCGTCTAAAGTCTAAGTGGAAGCTAGCTTTTATTTATGCACATATGGATCGGTGCCCCCCCTGTTCCTCTATGATGATGAAACTGGAGCATCCTTTATGCTGTGCACCCAGCTAATTCATCTGCTGACACCACTCTGTCTAACGCACCTCCCCTAGATCAACAAAGGCACTGTCACTTCAAACGGCCATCTGACAAGCCCCTTCTAACCTCCCCCGATTCAGTTTGTCAGACAGAGAACTGGCCCACCGTTTGTCCTGGCCCCTCACGCTCCACCACCCTGCCCAGCTCCATGTTTTCCAGGGAGCCAATGTGGCACAACCACTCACTGTCTCTACAGTGTCGACCATACCACCATAATGAGATAAAGGTCTTGACATTTTGGGCCGTTTGTCTCACTCGCGAGCTTCTGGCGAGGAGTATTTGGTGGCTTACATTATGCTGTGAAGCTATGCTAGCTTGTTCCAGGAGGCCTCAGGTTTCATCCAGGCCTCATCCCGCAGGCCATGCTTTGCCTTCCAGCCCCTAACACTCCTCCTGGTCCACATCAACACGCCATGTCTGCTTTCACTTGCTGCCCGATTTGATAAATGTTTGACTTTTGCCAACGTTTTTATTTTATTTATATTTTTTTACTGTAATTGTTCTACGAATAAAGCCATTGAGGCTTAAATTGTGGTGAGGAATTGTGTTCAGGGAGGCCATTTACAGCCTCTGTACCTCTGCTGTGTGAGATTTGTTTATGTGTATCCGTAAAGCCTTTTTATTACAGTTTTTTATTTCGGTCTCTTCACACCTCAGTCGAATATATAATGTGTAAAGTGAGTAGTTTGGCATATAAACTGTGTGTGTGTGTGTGTGTGTGTGTTCTTATCTACCTTCCTTTAATATTACCCTGGCTTTGACTTATCACCGTTTGACCTATTTATATATTCCCCCTTCTCGGCTGATTGTGTATGGCCCTGGCTGGGTAGCAATATCAAAGGAAGCTACTGCTTCTAATAGATTCTCAGTAGAATGTGCAGATAATAATAGCCTTTCCTTTTGACTGTAAGATTATTATCTCTTCAATGCAATACGGTGCTGCAGTCCAAGGTCTGTTTGGAATGAGATTGTAATATGTTTCTCCTTCTCCCTTTCTCCCCTTCTCTCTCTCTCTCTCTCTCTCTCTCTCTCTCTCTCTCTCTCTCTCTCTCTCTCTCTCTCTCTCTCTCTCTCCCTCTCCACCCCTCCCTGTCTCTCTGTCTCTCTCCCTATCGCTCCACCTCCCCATCTCTCTCCCTCGGTCTCAGAGAGCCAGCTTCTCCCAGGAAACAACTTCACCACTGAGTGTAACATCCCGGGGAACTTCATGTGCGGAGACGGGAAGTGTGTCCCAGGAGGCTGGCAGTGTGACGGCCTCCCTGACTGCTTCGACAAGAGCGACGAGAAAGGCTGCCGTAAGTCCAGCTTCCTGTGTCCGAGCCACGCCCATTAGGAGCAGACAGGGAGCATGTTTCATGGCAACACTGTGGCCAGTGCCTCTTGATTCAGGCCCAGATATATACCCTCCTCACTGTCTCCTCCTTTTGATGTCCTCCTCTAAATTACTGCTCTCCACTTCATATTCCACTCATGTCCAGGGGTCAGGTGGATGGTTACATTCTGTTTGCTGTCTCAAGTCTAGCTGAGATTCATCCAGCTACTCCTACTCTGTCTGTGTCTTGCATCAAAACAGGATTTAGGGCCGTCTCCGAATCGTAGCTCCAGTATATCCTGCCATCTCTCTGTCAGTCTGAACACCATAGTACTGTAGCCGGTTCTGTCCTGCTCTCACTCTTCCACTCCACGCCATTCCCCCCCCCCCCCTCTCTCCCAGGCCCAGGGCCCCAGTTTATCACCAGTGCAAACTTAATACCATCAAAGCTACAAGCGATTAGGCTTGGGTGTAGGAATGGCGCGTGTATAATATTGGTGCAACACCACATTAATATCAGCCAGTATCTGTCCTGATCCTAGTAGTGTTGGCTTGACTTTGATCTCTTCTAGTTGTACTGCTTCTTTACCTCTGTCATGCCCGTCCCTCTTTTTCTCCCTCTACTTCCCAACTTTCTACATGAAGATGGGAATGTTGATAACGCTTCACTTTGAGCTTCTTCCATTCGAAGGGAAACTCCCCTCTCAGGGCATTTGTTTCTCTCTCTCTTCTGCTCTTTCTCTCTTTTTCTTTCTCTCTCTCTCTCTGCCGTCCCCCCACTCTCTCTCCCTACCTCCCTCACTCTCTGTCTGTCTACCTCTCTTGGGTTTTTCCCCTACTCTTCTCTGTTGTTTGGCGGTACACTCTTAAGAAGTTTGTTTACCATTACGCTCCTGTCAGGAGGGGCTTTCACACACACGCACACACACACATACTCCAGCTAAGTTGCATTCTCCTATGTCACTGAACTTTAGTTTGGCCTCCTTTAAAGGCCAGTGTCTCATCAGAGAGTGACTCAGCGTGTCATATCCAGCTCCCTGCTCCCCCTGCTCCCTACTGTGGCCCAGCCTGGACCCACACTGGAACCGAGTTAGCACCTGGTCCGGTTCACCTCACCACCCACCCCGAAGGAGAGCCGTCAGCCGCGCATGTAAGATCACTGCAGATGAGGCTGACACACAGCTCTCCGGCAGGGTTCCGTGGAGCGGAACTGATGCTTGAGAGGACACGAGTCCTCTCGCGATGACAGGAGACATTGATGCCGAAGCCGAGGGGACGTCGTCACGTACCGTAGTGCCGCCTGAGGCCGAGCAACTGGATGCCCATCACAGATGGTCAACGCAGCCCGGATCTCTGTCTGTCTGCCAGCCGGCCTTGTTGTTGTCCACCTCTGTCTGAGCCCTTGCCTGAGTCACACAGGCCTATACGCTGGCCTTATTATCCTCAGATAGATGCTGATGTGTCATCCGCTACCTGTAGTGGCGGCTCCACAAAATCCACGGCAAATCTCCCCTGCTCCGTGTGAGGAGACCAAGGGGTTGTTACTGAGTTTGCTTGTCTGTCCGTCTCTCTGTCTGGCTTTCTGCATGGATGTGTCTGTCTGTCTATAGAAACTAATAGGCAAGGTGAAATGGTAGCATGTTCCTATTTTTTACGATGGTGTTTGGTCTCGTTTTCTAGAATATCCAAATACTGCCATATTGAAGAAAGGGTGGGAGCACCCGATTCTGCAAGCATTGGACAGCCATTTCCTACATTAGCCTCATCGCGTCCGTTAATGATCTGAGAGTAACGAGATGATAGGAATATTTACTAAACATCGTTTTTTCTGTGGTTTTAGTCGTGTCGAGGCACTCGCGTCATTTTGTCAACAGGCGAAACGGACCTGCCTCTTTTGACCGGCGAACGAACCACTCGCACATAACCAGGCGGCTACAAATGTCAACGGCCCGAACTGAATGCACCATCCTGAACAGAATGTAACAGGCTGAACAGAATGTAACAGCCTGAATAGAGTGTAACAGCCTGTGTGCGTTTGTATTCTAGGGACTGGAACTATAAGCGCTGTCCCGTCCTCTAAACAAACTGTTTACATGGCATCCTCTTCCATTAGAGGACGTATCTGTAGCCTCGTCGCTCCCTTTGGAGTGCTCTGCTACATGGCCGCTGTGTCCATCCATCTGAGAGAGCGGGCTACTTAGCCGGCGGTTCGTGCTAGTGTGGGCGTCCGTCAACCTAATAGGGATTTTCATTAGGAGCTGACAGGAAAAGGTCATATCCAATGAAATCTCCCTGGTGTCTCATTAAGGAGAATTTGTTTTTGGAAACCGTCTCTCCGAGGGGAACGGAGCGAGGGAGAGCGGAACTGGACTTGCAAATGACTCATTTGTAGACGGATGCCCGCGCACACACAGAGGCACACACACAGTTTGGCAAACAGTAAAGTTGCCTTCGTGTACCTTGAGCACACAGACACGCTGGTGGTGAACCATATAGAGCATCCTGTCCCGGACGCAGGCAGCTTGGCTAGCATGCACCATCTGACACATCCCACCCTTTCTCTCTCTCTCCCTCTCTCTCTCTCTCTCTTTTTTTATTTGTCTCCTATGTTTACTGTCTGCTTCCTCTCTCTTGCAGGGGTCAGTGGAGGTCATGTAAATACTTGTGCTGACTTGAAGCAGTCCTTCTCTTCACGACAGAGACAGAGATTCTGGAGACGTTTTACCATTACACGTGTACTGTCTCCTGCTTGGTTTTGTAATACATGTACCAAGTATTACTCGGCAAACCCCTCCAAAAAAATGTTTTCCAAATGAACCTTAAATGAATATATTTGTTTCACAATGTTTGTTGTTTGTGTTCTTCATTAGAATTCCATGGCATTGTTGAGTATTTTTCAATGTGTGTGTGCGCGTGCGCAGGAGTCAGCATGTCAAAGGGGATGTTAGCGGTTATGGAATGCTGACTAACTCCTAACATGAAAAGTCAAAGGTCATCTGGCAACTTTGGTGGCCTTGCCCACAGTCTAGAACAAACTGATCCTGATGGAGGAGAGAGGACATAAGGGCTGACTGGGCTTTCTGGCCTGTGGAGAGAGGATTAACCCTTCTGCCCTGGCCTGGAGCGTGAGCCCGAGGGGAAAAGGAGGGCAGCAGAAGAGAGAAGGAAATAGAGCAAGAACGAGAGATGGGACAGTAGACTCAAGATCAACGACCCTGTAATCCTGGAACCAGGGTCCAGTGGTTTTATCATTTTACTTTAACTCCCGTTCCCTTATTCAGCAGTGACACCAAGATTAGGACACTGTGTGTGTGTGTGTGCGTGTGTGTGGGTGGGGGGAGAGGAGGATAAGGAGAAGTGAGGGACAGACGGATACTGGAGGAGGCTAGTAGAATAGGAGGAGAGCAGAGGGATGTGTAATGGGGCAGTGTCTGGTGTTGCCAAGACGCTTAATGGGTGACTGATCAATGAGCAGGCGTAATTAATACCACAGTACAGGGATGATGTATTGATTAGGGTCTCTGTTTCTCTCTCTCTCTCTCTCTCTCTCTCTCTCTCTCTCTCTCTCTCTCTCTCTCTCTCACACACTCTCTCTCGCACTCTCTCTCTCTCTCACTCTCTCTCAGTCTCTCTCTCTCACTCTCTCTCGCACTCTCTCTTTCTTTCTCGCACTCGCACAGTGGGGTATATCGGCCATAGGGATGAGCCGTGAAACAAATGTATATTAGGAGAGCCCACAGTGCAGTTGACGTCGCTCTCCTCCTCTCCCCTCAGCCACAGTCAGAGGGAGGCTCGTTGCTCGTGTGATGTTTGCATAATTGATCCAGCTGCGGCGTCTAGCCTTCGGCGCCCCTTACCTCCCCTACGATGGCTACAGCATCTATCCTCATGTACCCCCTGCCCAACCATCCAGGCTTGCAGCGGCGAGCCTCACGTCCCCCCTCCCATCCCCCCTCCCATCCCCAACCAGGAACCTAGGCTGCTGGGTCAGCAGTAAGCGGTTCCTCCATTAGTGATCCATGGCTGACCTGAAGGCTGAGGCCGGGCGGGGAAGGTTATTGTATTGTACATGTGGCAGAGCTGGTCTGGACTCTGTGGGGATTGATTAGTTTGATCTGGCAGCCGTACTAGCATACTGCCTGTGTCTCCCCCCTGCCCTCCTTGCTTTCACCCAGACTCCATTACGCATTGATTTTCCTTCCTTCAGAAACACACGGCAAGGTCAGAGAAACCTTTCAACTCTTCCAGCCGTTCCTCCGCTCGCCTCCTCTCGGTTGTCCCCTTCCTGCGCCACTCTCTCCCTCGCTTTCTTGTTTTGGCTTTGCCTCTCTCTCTCTCAATCCTTGCTCTGTCTCTTTTGCTTCTCCTGTTTTTTTTCCTCCCACAGTGCCGCCATCTCTCTCCACTCGCTCACTCATGCATGCCCATCACAACCTACCTGTGCTGAGCTCTGGGTCCTCAAGGGGAAGGAGGTGGGCGTAGGGGGGAGGACGGAGGGAGAGAAGCGGGGAGGAAGGAGGGAGGAAGGAGGGAGAGAAAGGGGAGATAGGTGGAAGAGACAGGGGAGGGAGGAGGGAGATACAGGGGGAGGAAGGGAGGGAGTACGGGGGAGGGAGTACGAGGGAGGGAGGGAGGGAGAAAGGAGGGAGAAAGGAGGGAGGGAGGGAGGGAGAAAGGAGGGAGAAAGGAGGGAGGAAAGAAAGGAGGGAGGGGAGAAAGGAGGGAGGGAGGGTGGAGAAAGGAGGGAGGGAGGGAGGGAGGGAGGGGGAAAGGAGGGAGAAAGGAGGGAGAAAGGAGGGAGAAAGGAGGGAGAAAGGAGGGAGAAAGGAGGGAGGGAGGGAGGGAGGGAGGGAGGGAGGGAGGGAGGGAGGGAGGGAGGGAGGGAGGGAGGGAGGGAGGGAGGGAGGGAGGGAGGGAGGGAGGGAGGGAGGGAGGGAGGGAGGGAGGGAGGGAGGGAGGGAGAAAGGAGGGAGGGAGAAAGGAGGGAGGGAGAAAGGAGGGAGGGAGAAAGGAGGGAGGGAGGTCTTAGACTAGATGTTAGATGTGTAGGACGCTGGACGCTCATAGACTGGATGCGGCCGGTGGACTCTCTGCTGCTCTCTGTTGATGAGCAGTTGTAGTGAGTGATTCAGACTCCACAGTGACGGGGTTAGAAAGGGTTAACACCCAGAGCTGCTCCGAGGTGTTGTGACTCCAGGCCCTCATCTGGCTGAAAATGTCTGACAGGCTGCTGCCTTCTGCCTGTGGAGGATGAAAAATGAGAAGTATTTAATTGAAGCTAAAAATATCCAGCTACTTACTGCTTGGGTGCTCGGTAGTTTTATGGGAAACATATTTGCAATTAAGACTGTTCTCTCAGATAAGGTTTAGGGGGATTTGAAAAGGAAATGCGTTCATCCATGTAGGGTGTATGTGTCCTCTCTGTGAGAGCACTGCCTGTTTTCGTGGTGGTGATGGCGGTACCTGGAGGAGTCAGTCAGACTGCAGCCTCATTCGTTTTCATTTGTGCTGCTTAGCTGAACACCGCAACAACATTTGGAACCCGTTCAAGAAGGAGAGAGAAAAAAAGGATGTTTCTGTAAACAACTTTAAGAATTTGGCTTAGAGGAGAGAGTAAAAAACTAAACCTGGCTCAGAATTAAAGAAATTCAACTAAGAGAGAGAGAGATAGAGAGAGAGAGAGAGAGAGAGAGAGAGAGAGAGAGAGAGAGAGAGAGCGGTGAGGGAGATGGGGTGGGAGGGAAGGTGAGGAGGGAGATGGGGAGGGAGATAAGGTGAAAGAGAGTGGCAGGTTGAAGAGAAGTGTACTAAGTGGAAAGAAACAATGGTGGGGGGGAGGATGGAGGGGGAGAGCACCAGGCGAGGACACCTTCACGGAAGGATTAACAAGGGAGATTTAATAACAGACCAGAGTTTTTTTGTTTGGTAGTCCCAACTCCTCCTCTTTGTACCCCAAATAGCTGCTTTCCAATCAATTCTTATTGGTTTGGACAGTATGTCCTCAAAGAGCCACTGCACTGGCTGTGAAGGACATAATGACCCCAGACAGCTAAGCACTTTAGCCTCTTCCCCCTCTGTTCCTCCTCTCCTCAACCTCCCTCTCTCATCCACCTCCCCCTTTCCTCGACCTCCTCCTCCTGTCTTCAACCTCCTCAACCCTCTCTCCTCCACCACCTCCTCCTCTCCTCCACCTCCTCCCTCTCTCAACCACCTCCCCTCCCTCTCTTCAACCTCCCCCCCCCCCCCCCCCATCTCCTCCACCTTCCCATGTTGTTGCTGTGCAACATCCATACATGAAATGACCTTTTAATGTGACTTTTATATCTGATTCTGTGAATGGAATCGTGGGTCAGATTGACGATGGCCCTGGGTTGCTGATGTTGTTGCTCTTCCTGATGAAGAGGAGGGAGGGAGAGAGAGGAACTGCGAGACCGGCGCCTGAAACCCTGGATGTCATTCGTCCATTTCTCAAAACTCAGTTCTCATTACAAAAGTTTTATGTTGTTTTTTGCTGTCCTGTAGACCAGACAGTGCTACTTGAAAAACACAGTGTGAATCATGGTAAATAGACCAGAACACCATTTTTTTCCCACAATAGAGAGAGAAAAACACAATGAGACACAGGGAAAGAGAAACACAGAGAAAGGGAGAGAGAAAGAGAGAGAGAGAGAGAGAGAGAGAGAGAGAGAGAGAGAGAGAGAGAGAGAGAGTGCTGGTGAGAGTTGGCACATGTAAAATAAAACCTTTAGAGTAGATGTGTTATTGTTTGTGGTCAAATTAGTTTCAGTGCACACCTACCCAGCCAGCATGGGTTAGTATCTGTGCTTTAATGCTTCAACACTGCCGGCAGCTACGTCTTTTCTCTAGCCAGACTCTAATGAATGTGATATACCATGCAGCACTGGCTTTCTGCATTACAGGGCTCTGCTGGGGAGATGAACAAAGGACTGTACACACACACACACACACACTCACAGACACACATTCCCGCACCCCGCAGACACACACATGCAGACACACCATGCGGGCGCTCCTGTGTTCATGGATTACATTTCATCATCTGAGACCAGGGCTTCAAAACCTCACAGTTTTTTTGCCAGACTCCATTCCAACCACACACACACACAAACACCCCCCTCCTAAACACCCCCCCCTCTCCAACCACACACTCTACATACACACTCCATTTCATCATACATAATCGCTGCTGCTTAAAAGACCTCATAAATCAGCATTCCACAATGGGTCCTGGGTTGGAGGCAGGAGGGGGAGAGGGGGGGGGGGGGCATAGCTGGCACCATGCCCAATGCTGGTTATTGTGTTGTGTGTAGAGAAAGCTAGCACAGAGATATTGTCGGGCTCAGTCCCCCCACCCCCATACCCATCCCCTCGCTGTCTGCCTCCGACTTCTACAGTGTGGTTCAGAGCCGGTATGCATTGTCTGTGCCCAAACACAGCAGGCTAACTGGTTAGCTAGCGCTGGCTAATTACCTGTTCTCTATCTGCCACCTGTCTCATTATGACGATTCATTTACCAAATCCTTCCATTCTTGAGCGGAGCTTCCCCGCGGGGAGAGAGAAAAGACAGATTTAAACAGATGAACAGATATGAGAGCCAGTAAAGATGTCTTCCCGGCCGCTCTTTGGTGCCATTCTGAAACACAACAACGGACTTTCTCAGCACTCCAGCACTGTCGTGTTTACAGTCCTCCAGCGTGACACTCGGTGACTGAGGGCCTCTCCGGGCCAACTGATGCGTCTCTGTCGGTTTTTCTCGGCGCTGAGAGGGAAGATCAATGTGTGTCCGCCGTGTTTGGGGCTGAGTGCTAAACGGGAAGCGGAGGACGGGAGCACTGACGGGCCTGGGCTCTCCGTCTCTGCTCTGAGAGATAAGCCGTCTGGTCCACCCTGATCGATGGGTGATCCATACGAACATTCCCCCACGCTATTTCTCTCTCTCTCTCTTTGTCTTTGCTCCTCCTCTCTCTTGCCGTGCCCCACATGGGCTACTTTGAACGGCTTGTCTGTGTAAGAGTACCTTGGCAGAGCGCTGATAAGCAAGAAGCTCGATCTGCACGCTGCCCTCTAACATGCAATCCTACTCTTCCTACACAGTGATTACGCCATTGTTCCCGGGGCGAATAGGAGCTATAAGAGTGAATGTAAATATAATGAATGTGAATGGAGTTAGCTGCGGTTCGGAGGAAGCATATTAGGAATTACAACGTGGCAGATTGATGGTACAATTGTTCCCTTTGTAAACTACAGCTTAATCCTTTAGTTCTCCAGGTTCCCTCCCATCTCTCTCTCTCTCTCTCTCTCTCTCTCTCTCTCTCTCTCTCTCTCTCTCTCTCTCTCTCGCTCTCTCGCTCTCTCGCTCTCTCTCTCATCCCCTAATCTCTGGTCTAGTATTAGACATGATGTAGCACATTAAAACCTGCAGAATCATCCTCCCGCGCTGTCTGGCATCATGCTCATCCCTCTCTCTTGCCCTTCCTCCTTTCCCTTATTCTTCCCTCCTTCCTCCCTCCCCTCCACAGCGAAGGTCAAGTCGAAGTGCGCCCCCACGTTCTTTGCCTGCGCCAACGGGATCCACTGCATCATCGGCCGCTTCCGCTGCAACGCCTTCAGCGACTGCCCCGACGGCAGCGACGAGGACAACTGCAGTGAGTCGCCCATGGCAACCACAACCTCATAATACACACGGCACTCCACCATTGCGTGTTGAGGAAGTGCTGTTTGAGGCGTTGGACATAAGATGTTATGAAATTCGGGTGACTTTTAGGATGAAGTTAGGATACTTTAGAGAGGGTTTTTTTTATTTTTAAGTATGACTCTGTAGTGTAAGTCGCACAGTACTTGTGGGTGTGTGATTTTGATAGTTCATCTGACTGTTCTATCTCTTACCAGGTCTCCCCAATGTCAGCAGGGGGGTAGGGCCAACTGTATCCAACCAATCAATCGTAGCATGTGTTCTTTAATGTCATCGAGGCATTTAGACAGAGCTGCCAACTCCCCGTATGTCTCTCTCTCTCTCTCTCTCTCTCTCAATTTTTTCTTCCCTTTCCCCTCTTTCCATTCCTGTGTCATTTCCTCTATCTTTTCCTCCTTCCTTCCTATCCACTCTCTCCTATCTCCCGCTCCTCTCTCCTCCCTCTCTCTCAGCCACTCTCATCTCTCCTATACCATTGTTATTTTCTCTCTCATCTCTGCCCCCTTCCCTCTCTCCTCCACTCTTTCCCTAATCTCCTCGTACTTTTATCATTCTCCTCTCCCCTCGCTCTCCTCTTTCTCTCGGCTCTCTCTTCTACCCCCCCTCCCCTCAGCTGAGCCCCCCCCCCCCCCCCCCCCCCTCCACAGATCCAGGGTGTAATTGTCCGGATCTTTCCACCAGATAAATCTGCCTTGTTCTGGCCCTGACGGAGCTGTGACACGATAGAACAAGAACGAGAAACAGAAACAGAAAAAGGGGAATGCTTTGGTTTTTTCGAAGTCTCTTATCGAGTCTCTTATCGTGTTGGATGTTTTATCATGCCTCCAAGATCAAATGTTCTCCTACCTCCCATTGTGATGCACTGTGTTAAATGGTTTAGGCCGAATAAATTACCCACTGGATATGTTAAATTGCTGTTTTCCTTAAATATTTATTAGGGTTAAAGTCGTTTGGTCGCTGATGAGTCAAGACAGATAGATTTGAGGCCAAGTTTCCAAGAAAGTTTTCTTTTTCATTAACCAGTAACCCCCCCACCACACACACACACGTACACAAACATATATTTGTGGATTATCATAGCATAAACCCAGAACACAGCTGTTTGAACAAGCACCCTGAATTATTGATGTTAAAACAGCCCCTCCCTGCTCTGGTCCAATCACAGCAGGAAACCCGCTGGTCTGCTCCGAGGCTCGCTTCAAGTGTCGGAACGGCCGCTGTGTGGACCGCAGCTTCCTGTGTAACGGCCAAGACAACTGCCAGGACAACAGCGACGAGGAACACTGCCTGACCACTGCAGGTATGCAGGTCACAGTAACAAGCTGGCATTGCAGGAATTCTGTGACAGTAACAAGCTAGCAGTGCAGGAATTCTGTCACAGTAACAAGCTAGCAGTGCAGGAATGCTGTCACAGTAACAAGCTAGCAGTGCAGGAATGCTGTCACAGTAACAAGCTAGCAGTGCAGGAATGCTGTCACAGTAACAAGCTAGCAGTGCAGGAATGCTGTCACAGTTACAAGCTAGCAGTGCAGGAATGCTGTCACAGTAACAAGCTAGCAGTGCAGGAATGCTGTCACAGTAACAAGCTAGCAGTGCAGGAATGCTGTCACAGTAACAAGCTAGCAGTGCAGGAATGCTGTCACAGTAACAAGCTAGCAGTGCAGGAATGCTGTCACAGTAACAAGCTAGCAGTGCAGGAATGCTGTCACAGTAACAAGCTAGCAGTGCAGGAATGCTGTCACAGTTACAAGCTAGCAGTGCAGGAATGCTGTCACAGTAACAAGCTAGCAGTGCAGGAATGCTGTCACAGTAACAAGCCACCACTGCAACATGCTAGCATATCAACATGTAGCACATCATTACCCTAGTGCAGAAACATGCTAACACAGAACACATTAGTAAAGCAACAAACTAGCAAAGGAAAAAGCTACATGTAACTCATCAATATGTGATGGACTAGTTACACAAGATAGATGGACTAGTGCCAGACACAGATAGACATGCAGTAGAATAATGACATGGTCCCCCATGGGCGGACAACAGACAACCAGTCAGCTTCTCCCAGGCTGGTGAGAAACATGAAGATGAAGAGCATGGCTTGGAGGCAGCAGGTGGAGATGGCCTGCAAGCCAGAGAGAAGCTGTTGACATTGCATTTGTGTTGCGTGCGCGCGCACACACACACACACACTCACTCACTCATTCACTCTCTCCTCATCCCTCTCTAACTTCACCTCTCTTCCAATAATAAGATAGGAGCTGCAGGTGACAGATAAGACGATGCAATATCCACTCTAAGCCACCTGAGCTCATCCCACACCACTGCTTCCCCCTGCCTCCCCTCCTCCTCCCTTCCTCCTCCGTCCTCCCTTCCTCCTCTCTTCCTCCTCCCTTACTCCTCTCTTCCTCCTCCCTTCCTCCTCCCTTCCTCCTCTCTTCCTCCTCCCTTCCTCCTCCCTTCCTCCTCTCTTCCTCCTCCCTTCCTCCTCTCTTCCTCCTCCCTTCCTCCTCCCTTCCTCCTCCCTTCCTCCTCTCTTCCTCCTCCCTTCCTCCTCCCTTCCTCCTCCCTTCCTCCTCTCTTCCTCCTCCCTTCCTCTTCTCTTCCTCCTCCCTTCCTCCTCCCTTCCTCCTCCCTTCCTCCTCCCATCCGCTCCTCTTATTTCATCTTCCACCTTTTGTCCTCTCCTTTCCCTGTCTTTCTCCTACCATCTTCACCCATCCTCACGCCCCCCCTCCCCGCCTCTCTCTCTCCTTCGTCTCAGCCTCTCCTCACATCATGTCCTCTCCACCTCCCTCTTGGTTTTCTTTCTTCATGTCCCGGTATCCTGGGAGGTGGGGAGATGTACGAGGCGTGTGTGGGGGGGTTGCTCTGCTTCTGTGGAATGTTATTTGGCTAACCTGCATGCCAGGTGCTGGTAATTAGATTTGCCCCTGCGTTCAGTGCTTTAGCGCTCCAATGTTTTATTCCCAGTAATCTGATTTAGATCATTTGCTACCAGTGGTCAGAAACACAGGAGCCTGCTTTAACTGTTTATATATTTATTTTCTGGGTAATGGATTTGTGTTTGGGGGACGTGGCAAAGAGGCAACCAGTGAAAAGTGCAAAAGTAGAAAAGCACATGCATTTGTAAAAGCACTGATCCAGTGATTGCATGGTGAGAGACTGTATGTGTAGAGGGAGAGACATGAAATAATGAGATCATTGTAAGAAGCGGGGGGTAAGGGATGAAAAGGGACTAGGATAGGAGGAGGGAGGGAGAAGAAAGAATAACAGGAAGGAAACAAAGTGGTGCCGAAATAGCGACACAGAAGCTTTCGAGGCTTTTATGCTATCTACTATATATATGAGCTTGGCAAGGAATGAGGAAGGGAGACAGAGAGAAAAGTCAATTGAATAGTGATCGTCTATGTGGTTTTAAGAACGAGAGAGAGGGATGGGGGAGAGAGAGGGATATTAAAAGTTTAATCGAGCAGAGTGCGGTCAGACTCAGGACCTCAAGCCCCAGGACAGAGTTCTGTAACCTAGATAACCAGAACAACATGAAGGAAGGGTTTCGGAGAAACCTATGCTCTCTCTCCTTCTAGACCTTCTCTGGGATGGGTAGCACACATCTGGGGAATGGGTACTGGGAGACCTAGCCAGCTGTTAAATGTTTGATGCCTCTGCTCTCTGCCTCAGCACAGCAAGATCACTGCTACAGGGTGTAGGCCCAGGGTAGCACACACTAGCACTGAAACACTCAGAATTACGAAGCAACATGGACACACACCTTGCACACCACACACACAAAATGCACACGTCACACATTCAGGAATAGCTCATCATTTCACCAAGGTCATTGATATTGGTGAACACTCAAATATGAGCTTGATATTTTGGATGGTTGGGAAAGATGTCAACTGGCTTTGTGAATGTTTGAAGAGATGGCATTCTTTGTCTGATCACTGACATCAAAGGTTTTTATTTGGCTCGAACCTGAATGCTTTCCAGTGTGTGCGCGTTTTTCAGTGTGTGTGATCTTGTGTTTGTTTTTGTGTGTGCATTGAACATGTGAACAATGTTCTAGAATGTGTGCTACAGCTGTTGGTTCACATTTCTGCGGACTACAATGAAGATCCATTTTAAAGATATAGTACAGCAGTTTCTGCATGTGTGAACGCACAAACTTTCTTTATGAAAATAAAGAAGATCTTATGCTAATGTAAAGGGGTTTGCATTGAATGCGAGGACTGTCTTATAGGACTTGTTTGGTATTGAGGATATGGACAGCCCCACAAAGAGTTCATATGCATCATCGATTTTCACTTTTCAGTGCTCGCTCCCAAACCTTACTAATAATTCAGAATCCGCGACACATTTTCTGAGTGGATTCTGGGTTTGAGAAAACCATTTGCATGTCATTTATATTCCCTTTTCCAAGCTTCAAAACAAACATATTTATAATCTTCCCTCTCTTGGGTATCTATGTTTCTAGAAGGATCTAGCCTCCCGTTGTTACCTGTGTACGCATGCAATGGAGATGCTTCCAAAGCTAAGCCCTAGACACCTCATACAAACCATGACCACGGGACTGCAGTGAAGCACTGAACTGACACAACATGTATTGTGTCACATTATCATCTGCCGCTGACCCCATCAGTGTCATGATTGGCCTACAGGTCCTCAGAGAACTGTCAGACAACCAATTAGACTTAACCAGAATTACTAAGGGAATGGAGCTGTACGCTGACATATTGCATTAGCCAGCTACATGACTAAACTGTCAGCAGACCCCCCCCCCCCACACACACACACACACACACACACACCGGAGATCTCTGATTGAAGATGAGCTCTCTGACTGCTCAGACCCTCACCTCTCTGGTACACACATACACACACACACACACACACTTAATATGACCGGACAGCTCCCTAATGAAAATCTGGACTAAAATATGGCGGGTGACCACATGCTGTTGGCTCCAATTTACCAGAGTGCTCCTTTTCTTTCCTTGCTGTTACTTACTGATGTATTCCCTATTGCATAATATAGTGAATGAGCCAGCTAGCCATCGGGCCGGCCAGCCTAAAAGTCAGCCAGCTAACAAGCTAGCCATCCAGTTTGCCAGCCAGCCAGCAAGCCAGCCAGCCAGCCATTCATACAGCCAACAAGCCAGCCAACCTGCCAGGGCTTGTTGCAATGGTCATCATAGTAATCAGCACAGTCTGAAGACGACACTCTACCTGCAGCTCTGACTACATACCCTGAAGCTGGTGTTGTTGTGTTAACGAGTGTCCCTTCTCCACACCTAGACAGGCCCATCTCTCACTTCCTATCCCCGCAGTGGCACAGGCGACACCTCTCTGTATGGACTAGCTCAGCACCCGACAATGCATCTGTTACGCGGCATTGACACTTAGCACAACTAGGATTCACGGCTCCCTGTTTGAAGGTTATAAACAGCAGTAATTCACTCCGTCCTGTGCTGAGCAGAGTTATACTACACTCATATATATGCCTCCATTAGCCCCCACTGTGAAACACACATTAGGCTTCCCCTAACACTGATCTATAGACTGAATGGAGAACGTCAGTGTGATTCAGACGGCTGGGATGGGTTCCCCAGTGGGGACCTTTCGCTTGAAATGGCTTTTCAATGGCAACGTTAGCCCCCATTGATTTCTGGGGGAGTTTGCACCAGAGAATAGGTGCTATAGATTAAAATGACAAGATAATCTAGGGGTGTTTTCTGCTGCTGAAAGGTGTCTGTGTTTGTGTGTGTGTGTCTGTGTTTAAGCTGTGTGTGAATGTGTGTGTCTTTGTGCTATGTGTGAGGGAGTTACGTGTGTGTGTGTGTGTGTGTGTATTTAATGTGTGTGCGTGTGTTCGTGCAGTGTATGTGTGTAAGGCCAAGGCAGTGTTTTTTAATGCCCCACTAGAGTGTGGAGGAAAAGAGAGGGAGAGGTGGGCGTGCGAGGCTGTGGCGAAGCACTCTGTAACAGCCTTGAGAGGAGGGAGGAGAATGTAATGCAGCCACTTTATCACGGCCCACACTGACCGGACACACCAATAGGAGAGGTTAGACACACCACTGCCCCTGGAGTTGAATTTACAGGAACTGTGTATGTCTGGGAGGGGGTGGAGGGGGGGGTGGGGTTGGATTGGTGCCGTGTGCAAGAGTGGGTATGTGTGTGTGTGTGTGTGTGTGTGTGTGTGTGTGTCAGAGAGAGAGACAGAGAGATGTGGATGTGAACACTCTTTTATTGTGTCGGCCTCCCTCCTTCACTGGTTCCTTCTCCAGTTCATGTTGTGCTGTCTCTCCAAGTGTCCCTCTGTCTCAGACCTAGCTCTCCTTGGGTTAGGCGCTCACTGCTATGGGCCATGCCCAGAGGGAGTACTCCCCTGGGGCCAGTTTTAAGCTCCCCCTCCTCCCACCACCACCACCACCATCCTTAAACCCAGGCCAGCCAGGATCCTCTGTCAGACCCCCCCACCTCCAACCCCATTCAGTCACCATGGTGATGCCGGTCAAGTGGCAACCTGCGCCCACAGTCTTGAAGAGGAATTCCACTTAGGACAAAAGCTACACTGTTCCCAGACTGTATGGTGTTTGTGTGTGTGTGTGTGTGTGTGCATACTGTGTCTGATCAGTAGCTTAAACACACACACCCACACACATAGTCACACACATTGTATAAAAGAGAAGTTGGTTGGCAGGGAAGAGGTGGTGAGATCACTGTTTATTCTCCACGCCTGTTCTTAGCGTTTCTCTGTCCCTCTGAATGGAGCTTAGAAGTGGCGTCCCTCTCTGTGCCAGGAACAAGCACTCCACATTTACCATAACATTTTATTCGCTTACCTCCTCTCTCCTCTCTGCTCTCTCCAAACATACACCGTCGCACTCTGAGAGAGGGGCCGCCCTGTACGCATTGTCTAACTGTTGCCAGCACCGATGAGGCTCATAGGGTCATGTCTTTGTTGAACAGCCTTCTGAAACTCTCTCTCTCTCTTCCTCTCTCTTTCTCCCTCATTCTTTGTCTCCGTCTCTCTGTCTCCGCACCCTCTTCCTTTCTTCCCATTTCACTCCCTCACTCCTCCTTCCCTAGCTCTCCTTCTCGTAGACGGCTGAACCTGCAGTGCTGTTGAGAGTGACAGCCGCTACTGTATATGATAATGGGATGTGCAAATGGAGAGAGGCTTCAGTGACTAGAACCAGTCTGCAGTCAAGTTCACAGACTGACAGGAACTGTGCGGTATCGACTGACTGAGCGAAAGCCGGCGCTCGCCTGCCTGCGTGCACTGCTTGAGAAAGAGAGGGAGAGGTGGATAGGCGTGCGGTGCGATGGCGTTCCGTGGCGTTCTCCGAGATAGTCCGGATGTCTGTGGGAGATCTAGCTCCCGGCAGCTGGGGTGGAACCAGGACTCCGTTGAATGAATCGATTCATTACTGTATGTTTGTCAAGACTATTATTTCCTGGGCTGTGTCTAATGCATTCAGGCAGTAGAGAGTCACAGAGAGCTACAAGGGGGAGAAGGGGGGAGGTGGAAGAGGAGGAGGTGGAGGAAGTAAATCAGGGGAGTTAGAGGTTGCTCCAATCTAGGAGGGTAGAGGGATGAGGTAAGATTAAAGCTTTTAGTGGGGTGTCAGCTATACACGGTACCTCTAAGGACACATTTTCAACTCTTCTCATAGATCCAGACACATAGACAGGAACAGACAGATAAGCAAACAGACAGGCAGACAGGTTAACAGACAGACAGGCACACAAACAGACAGACAGGCACGCAGACAGACAGAGACAGAGAGAGAGAGAGCAGAGCTGTAGATGTGTGTATCCGTCAGGGAAATGCATGTGGAAGAGAGGTTGGAGTGGAGCGGAGAGACAGAGGACCCAGGAGAGGGCGAAGAGTGATTGCATGTCGGCCCCCGTGCGAGATAGAAATGTGAACGGACGGGGTGGGGGGAAACGAGGCGCAGTACGGGATGAAAAAGAGCAGAATGCGAGGGAGAGAGATAAGCGCAAGGGAACGGCAGAGAGACTGAGGGGCGAGCGAGGCAAAGAGAGAGTGGGGCGAGAGACCACGGGGACGTCGAGGAAGACGGGGGATTAGGAAGAGTGGCAAAGCCATTGAGGAAAACATCAAACCTGCTCGAATCATTGTGTAAAGAGAGTGAGAGAGGTGAGAGGGAGGCGTGGAGGGAAGAAGGGAGCAGGGGGAGAGGTGGAGAGCTGGAGAGGGGGAGGGCCGGTGCTGGATTTAAGGACAGAAAGACGGAAGGGAAGAGGTGAGGAGAGGTTGCATATGGCGTGAAAAAGTAATCGAAAGTGTGAGAAGGGAAAGGTAAGTGAGAGGTAATCACACAGGGATGACGTTATTTAAAAATGAAAGAGATGGATGATTGCTGAGGGACAGAGGGGCAGGGGCATGGGAACATGGACAGTGGTATATTTAGGGTTGTTTGTCCCTGAGGCTTGCTGTGTTAGAGGAACGCCCAGAACTAACCCCTGTGGTCAACGATGCTTTTCGCAATGTTAATGATGCCACAGCTCCTGGCTTCTCTCGTTACCTCCTCTCCTCTTTCTACTCCTCTCTTCTCCCCCGCCCCCCCCCCTCGTCTGTACTCCCTCCACCCCGCTCCTGCTATCTTATTTTTTCCCTCTTCTCTTTTCCTCTCCTCTTTCTGCAACTCCGCTCCTCTTCTCTCCTCATTCCCTCCGGCAGGGAGAACTTCTATTTGACTCTTGAAATGGTAATTCTGCTTGAATTCTCTGGTGGCTTTTATTTTTATCCTTTCTCTCTCTTTCTCTCTCTCTCTCTCTCTCTCTCTCTCTCTCTCTCTCTCTCTCTCTCTCTCTCTCTCTCTCTCTCTCTCTCTCTCTCTCTCTCTCTCTCTCTCTCTCTCTCTCTCTCTCTCTCTCTCTCTCTCTGTCTCTCTCTCTGTCTCTCTCTCTGTCTCTCTCTCTCCAGTGTCTCTGTAGACATCCACAAGGGAGTGTGCACATAAGCATGGGAAACAGGACAGGGAGAAGGAGAGAGGAGTCGTCCCCGTCCCTTTCCCGTTGTGTGTTGTTTTCTCGTGCACACCCCAGATCCCGGGACACCTCTCCTGGGCGGGGCTAGCCTACAGGAATACATGGCACAGCGCAGAGAGAGCTTTTTGATCCTTTCTGATTATACTGTATTTGCTGCCATTGTTTATACAGTCGACGTGTACGCTTCTTCTGATAGTAAGTCATCCTCAAGGACAACTTAAGGAGTGTTGTAACCCAGTTTCTCTTCGTTATGTTCACATAGCAACAATTCTTGGCTCTGCGGGACAACTTTACATTCTGTCTGTGGCTGCTGCCATGCTTGAGCAGCCTGCGGCACTCACACACACATACACACTGTTTCACACACACTATCCCCCCCCCCCCACACACACACACACACACATACACAGTATCTCACGCACATACACACAGTTTCACATAAACACACACAGAAACACATGCACATGTGCTTTAGACACACACACACAAACAGACACTGTCATACATACACACACAAACACACACACACACACACATACTGTACACACACACGCACACACACACACACTGTAGCATCCCTCCGCCCCCTCCAAGGCTGGCACCATGCCTGCCCCCAGGCAACAGGCCTCCAGCTGGAGTCTGTTTTATGAAGTGGGTGGGCACCATGGACCCACCCTCAAGCCCTAGCAACCTGGCCATATGGACAGATACTTTAGCACTGGAGGGCTGGTGGAGGGAAGGAAGGATGGAGGAGGGATGAGGTGGGAGAGATGGGAGGGGCGGAGGGAGGATTGGGAATGATGGACAATAACGGGGTAATGGAGGGATGTTAGAGGAGTAGGGGAGTGGATGGATGGCGGAGGGAGGGAGGGAGGGATAATGGAGATGCGGGATGATGGAGAGGTGGTAGTGAGGTGGAGGGGTGGAGGAGGGATGGAGGGGTGGTGGATAGATGGAGGGATGATGGAGGCTTGGTGGAGTGGCTGTGGTTTGTCTCGTCTGCGGCCTACGGATTGGCTTTCTGTGAGAAGCATTCTGCCCTATGGTGGTGTATTATATCGAGCGACAGGCACATCAATAAGGGGAAAGAATGTGTGTGAGAGAGGGAGAGAGAGAGAGAGAGAGAGAGAGAGAGAGAGAGAGAGAGAGAGAGAGAGAGAGCGGATGCAGCTGTGCATGTGTGTGGATATGCAAGGCTCACTGCATTATTGATTGACTGGAACGAGTCCCTGTTCACATCCATGTTGAGAACCTCCTGCAGAGAACATCTCCCTGGGAAGGAGAATGAAAGGAGGAATTGAAAGGAGAGGATGGGAACGAAGAAGGAGGAATGGAGACGAGCGATGCGCAGAGAATGATGGAGACGATGCGGGCCGATATATAGACGCAGCCTGAGCCTGTCACCCATGCATGCATACATGCTAATGAAGGCTGGCAGCATTGATTCTAATTGGTTCTGTTCCTGCCCACTCCTCACCCTCCTCTTCAGTGTGAGGGACAATTACTCCTGGCGAGGACTTGCACACCCAACAGTCTTCAGACGAGGTCTCTTTGTCCAGCTTCACACCACACTTCGTGTGCATGCATATGCAAATTAGATTGGTGATAGATACAGAGAGCAGAGAAAGAGAGGGCGAGAGGAAGCAGGAAAGAAAGAGTGAGAGAGCAGGAAAGAGAGAGTGCGAGGTCATTTAAAGACCCACCTCACCTTTCTTCTTGGGAGGTTTTTTCTGCTCTGGGGTCAAATGGAGGGAGATGACTGTGTCTCTCCTGCATGTAATAATTAGGTACATCTTGGCATATTGGTAACATTTATTCAAAAGTACTATAGTGGACTCATTCCCCAGTCCAGCAGACCAGAGTCTCCTGGGTCATGGTTGTGGGGGACTGATAAGAACGTCTGTCTCTTCAAAATCCACCGGCCTGCAACAGGGCTATTGTTGGAGGGCAGCAGATTAAATTGCTGCCCTGGGCATCTGAATCCTCAGTGCTAGGACCAGGAGTCTGCTTCTGTTGTGCTGTCGTGTGGAAGGTGGAATTGTGTGTGTGTGTCCTAACTCCCTTACTCCCCAATCTGAGTCACATGGATGTGTGTTAGGCAGGCTTTAGCTCTCTGATCCCCTCACCCAGAGCGCATGGCTGAGCCAGCCTTCCCTGCCAAACCCGTACCCCACGCCCTGCTGCACCCTCGCTCCCTGCCTTCCTACCGCTACCTTCATCTCTCCCTCCCTCTCCCCTCCCTTTGAAGCTCTCTCCCTTCCCTGCCATTCTCTCTCTCTCTCTCTCTCTCTCTCTCTCTCTCTCTCTCTCTCTCTCTCTCTGTCCCTCCCTTTCCCATGCTGTCCTTACATCCTCCCTCTCTCCCTCCATCCCTTCTGCCTCCGGGCCTGCCTCCTTGCCTCCTGAGTCTGGCCAAATCTTATCACAGAGAGGCCTGCCTGCTGGTGGGGGGTCTGGGGGGAGGAACTGCGGGTCTCTGTTGCTGTAGCAGATAAGGCCAGCCCAGGTCAGAGTCTTTCGGCCCTGGCCTGGTACAGCAACCACTGACCCCCTGCAGACACACACACACACACACGCACACATGAATGGATGAAGATGGATGGATAAAGGAAGGCCGAGCTAACCACTCCTCCACCCCAGGGAGCTTGTCCGCGTGTCTGAATGGGACCTCCTCTGAGCCCTAAATCACATACCTTGAACCTGATCTTCAAACGTTCACCCCTGTCTCCAAGTCTTCTCACGTGGCTTGAGTTACTGGCTGGAATGCATATGCATCCAGACCCGTGCGTGTGTGTGCCCACGTGTGTGTTTGTGCATCTGTCTGCATGTGAACATGCGTGTTACATTAGCAAGCGCATCCTTTGTGTTTGTAAACAGTAAGTGGAGTATTGAATATGTGTGTTTTTTTTAAGCTGCATGACATAACAACCCTCGCAGTAAATACAGTTTAATACTGTTGTCATTTACTATGCATAGAACTGGGTCACCGAGTGTGTAAACGTTCCTGTTCTGCATGTAGAAGGTGGAAGGTGAACCCTGGGGTATTGAGCTCATTACGCATCAGTCTCTTCCTACAATGGGATTAGTAATGTACACATCCAGGAGGATATTGTTTTAAACGCTGTCTTTTTAACTGTCGCTATAGCAGAAGCCCTTGGGCCAAAAAGGCTCCACAAAAATGTTCTAGTGTTAGCAGGGACACCAGGAAGACCTGGGCTGAAACATGTATGACAGTGTAGACTGTCGGACTGTCAACTGTTACATATGACCATGCAGACAGTTACATGCATGACCATATTGACAGTTCTCATGTAGGATGGAAGTAGCGTGTAGATGACATGGGTGACAGAAGCCAACTTAAAGTCTTTTGAAGAGTTGGGCAGACATGGAAGGACAAAATGAAGATTGCGTATTCTCACACTGTTGTGAGAACCTGAAGTATAATTCCTTTTTAATTAGGCTGGTTTGGGGATAAGCTGGACAGAGAGACAAAGGGAAAGACAGAGAGAAGAGAGAGGACGTATAAACACACAACACAGAAACAATGGCAGGAGTCTTCAGTTCTCTGATCCCCACTGTCATTACCAGAATAGCCTGGTTCCAAAAAATGATGCGTAATTAGACCTGGCTGTCTGCTCCGAGACCCTCTAAAAATAATGATCTCATTTAGCTCCAAAGAGACGCTCAATGGCGTCCATTCTGACGGTGACGGCATCATTAGCTCGCCTCTTATCTCTCAACATCAAAGATAATGCTCCAACGCTCTCCGCTATCCAGTAAAAACATTTTTGGCGGTTTGGGAAAAGAGAGGGAGGGATGGACAACATGAGAGGGAACAAAAGAGCAAGACAGAAAGAAAATAAAAAAGAACAAAGGAAAGAAACAAAAAGAAAGAAAGAAAGACAGACAATGAAGTGATGAAGTCGGTTGTGTATCTCTTCGGGCCACCGGACTCGAAGACACCCCTGGTGTGGTCGGGATCTGACTTGGCCTTTGTGTGTGTGCTGTGGTGTTGTGTCCATCTGCAGTGTGTGGTATTAACTCTTTGTCTGTCTCTCTTCTGGGGATTCTTGTAGTCTCCCTGTAGTTATCTCTCAACCTCAATCTCAGTAACAGTCTGGGGGTCTGTAAGCTGAATTTGTGTGTGTGTGTGTGTGTGTATGTGTGTCCTTGTGGGCCCTCGCTCACCTCTTGACCCATAGCACACAGTTCCCATGGAGACCCAGCCCCCTCAGGTTGAATGGGAGGAGCCTGTCGTCAAAGGCAACCAACGGTTCTCTCTGACCTCTGACCCCGGCCCATTCTTCTCTTTCTTCCGGAAAACTCCCCACATCCCCATCTTGCACGTCCCTCTGCCCCTCCCTCCACAGGAATTCACAAAGAGAAAGTCGTGTCTTTGAAACACCCAGCCAGTTCCCTCAAACGTTATGTCCTGTGACAGACCTCCATGTTGCTCCTCTGGCAACCAGCCCCCCCCCCCTCAATGCACAAATGCATCATGATACTCATAGCCCAGCTTTTCAACGGAAAACTGAGTCAGTCATCCATGCATCTATTTTTTCCCCCTCCGGCACTCCGCTCCACTTCCCCATCCCTGCTCTGCCTTCCTGTCAATCTCTCTCGCTGCATCCACACAGCCATCCCTTAGATGTCTTCAAGCTCTTCTGCCAATCATCCCTCTCGTCCTCTTTCAGTCCATACCTGTTATCCTATTTTTCACCCTCTCCCCTTGTCTTCCTCTTGTTCTCTCTCCCCATCCCTTCATCCCATCCCCTGTCTCAGAGGCGTACACTTTATTCGTTAGGCAGTTCCTATCCAGTGGGAAGTAGTCTAATGGTCAGTCTGATACGCAAAACAGCATAGAGGGCAGGCTTTTTCTGTCGAGCTGTCTTTAAACTCTTCTTCACCCCTCACTCCTCCCTCTCTCAAATGTCTCTCTCTCTCGCTCTCTCTCGCTATGTCTCTCTCTCCCTCTCTCTCTGCCTGAATGGACTACCTCCTCTCTCAGCTGAGTGTGTGTGCGCGTCCCTTAGCCAGGCTTCGCCACCACAGCCGCCACAGTCATCTTAAGACTTTGTTTTTCATCCTCCACACTGGGAGGAATGTGAAAAAGAGGGTGACAAATTGAAGAAGAAAAAAATGAGCGAAGTGAGGGAGAGGTGTGAAAAAGAGAGGAGATAGAGGAGAGTGAGAGGGGACTGGGAGAGGAAGAAGTGTGTGAGAGAGAGGGGAGAGTGAAAGAGTGTGTGTGTGATGTGTTTGGAGCTTCTCCTCATTCTTTTTCTAGATTTCCCTCCTTGTGGTTTGCCTTCATTCACCGCGTTCTGGAGCCAGATGAAAAGATCCTTCAAGTTCTGCTTCTACTGATTTTTTTAGGTGTGTGTGTGTGTGTGTGTATGCCGAAAAGTCTAGGAATGTTTGACTTCCTTTGTTTGTGTGTGTTTGTGTGCCTGTCTTGCTTGCGTGTGTGTCTATGTTAATTGCACATGTATGTGTGCTTGCCGATGTGTTTGAAGCCTGTTGGCCAGATGGCTCATACCCCTTGTATCCCCCCCCCCCCCCCCCCTGCACTGTGTGTGTCTGCACTGTGTGTGTGTCTGCACTGTGTGTTTGTGTGTGTCTGCACTGTGTGTGTATGTCTGCACTGTGTGTGTGTGTGTGTGTGTGTGTCTTATAAACCTGGGTGCTGCCTGCCCTCTAGTGGTTCCTCTACTCCCCTCTTTTCTCCTCTCCACTCCTCTTATATCTAAGGTGTCGAGCTGCAAATGATCCCTCCCTCCATGACAACTCGGTTCCTGTCGTTGCAGTCAGGACAGTAACAGTGATGTCATTAGTCCCTCCAGTGTGGCACCTGTAATTAACGCTTGGCGCTCTGTGTGCCCCACCGGTCCTGGAAAGAAACGACAGACAAATCAGCATGGAGCTGGCTGGCAGCAGACTTCATGCTGCTGAAGCTTTGATTGGCTGGGTTTCTTTCTGCCTGTGTGTGTGTGCGTTCGTGTTGAGTGTGTGTGTGCTGTGTGTGTCTGGGTGTGTGTGTGTGTGTGTCTGTGCGTGCAAGACATGGCTGCTCTGCTTTGTTTCAGCTGCACTTTCGAATTAGAATGGTGTCTTTTTCCCCCGGTTTTTCGTCTATGTCTCTTTCTCCATGAGAGGATGAGATGAGTGGATTCTGACATGAGTAGCTCGTTTGCATACTTGCTGACAGGTGCCCAATCAGAAGAAAGGAATGCACTTCAAAAACACACGGTATCCCAGCAACCAGGGCAGCCAGTTTGTGGAGTATGTGTCTCGTTTGATTGGATCAGACAAAGAAGCGTTCCACGCGAGGATGGAACCACTGCAACTTCAATAGGCCTATTATGTTCTTCGGTTGGCCCCAAGCTTGTTCTAGTAACTGGATACACATGGTGTGTGTTTGTTCATTTGTGCGTGCGTGTCTTTGTTTATGTGTGCGTGTCGGGTTGTGTGTGTCTTTGTTTATATGTGCGCGTGTGTGCGTGTTCCAACCCTTGCTGTCTGTTGTCTCATGTGCTGTTTTAAACTTAATGGAGACAGATTACATACTGGGAAAGATAACTAGGGACAGGTCCTATACTAGCACGGTATGTTGGCATGCCAGTCTTTAAAAAGGCCCATTTATACATGGATGGATGGTGGATGGTACATCAGTTATACAGTGTATGCAGATCAACGCTTCATCATAGCTAATAATGTAAATATGGAGATATTCGTCAGTGGAAATGCATAGGTAAACAGAGTGTGTGTGTGTCTGTGTGTTTTGAGACAGCCTTGCTAGTCGGCTGTGTGTATGTCATGTTTTAACCATCCGCAGCAATGGCTGGCTGTCTTCACTCTTCAAAAGGTCTTTATTCATGATTGAAGATTACCCACACACGCGTACACACACACACGCGTACACACACACACGCGTACACACACACACACGTACACACACTTCAAAGCCCTTTCACCCCGGCATCCCACTCCTGTCACTCCTACTCCTGTAGAAGGTGCAGAAGTCATGCCAAGGCCCCTGGTCTATGCTCTGACGTGGTCTTGGTTTGGTGATAAAGCAAGCATGCAGACAGCTAAACCGTTTCTAGTTTCAGTTTGACGTCTGCAGACTTCAACAAGTGTCTGTCTGAGAGCTTCCCATGCCCATCTCCCCGTCACTTTAAGAAGGAGGAAATCAAAGCAAAGCGTAGGAGGAGAACACATACAATGCGAGGGAGGGAGGGAGGGAGGGAGGGAGGGAGGGAGGGAGGGAGGGAGGGAGGGAGGGAGGGAGGGAGGGAGGGAGGGAGGGAGGGAGGGAGGGAGGGAGGGAGGGAGGGAGGGAGGGAGGGAGGGAGGGAGGGAGGGAGGGAGGGAGGGAGGGAGGGAGGGAGGGAGGGAGGGAGGGAGGGAGGGAGGGAGGGAGGGAGGGAGGGCCACGGCAATGATGCACTTCTCCAGTGGAGGAGAAGAGGGTTTACAATGTCATGCTGTACCAGAATAATACCTCCCCCATATAGCTGCTGACCTCCAACTAGACAATGCACTCTCTCTCTGTCTCCTATGCTTTCCACCTCTTATCCTCTCTCTCTGACTCTCTCATAGTTTGCGGGGTTAAAGTCTTGCTATTGATGCTCTCTCCCTGACCTCTCTTTCTCAATATAATTCTCTCCTTTCTCCGGATAGGTAATGAGATGGATTCAGGCAGAAGATAATCAGATGTGTGTATGTATGTGTGTGTGTGTGTGTTTGAGAGAGAGAGAGAGAGAGAGAGAGAGAGAGAGAGAGGAACACCGACAGAGAGAAAGCGAGATGGGGGGAAGAGAGGAGGGAGAGAGAGAGACGCGGGGTAAGACGGGCGTAAGGGAAAGAGAGGGCGAGGAGTGTGTCATCCTGGGTGTCACCCCGGCTGAGCGTGCTCGGCGTGTGACATGTTCCCACTCCAGCTACATGTCCTCTCCGCTGCACGGAACAACTGGATGGAGAGAGGCGGAGGGAGGGAGGGAGGGAGGGAGGGAGGGAGGGAGGGAGGGAGGGAGGGAGGGAGGGAGGGAGGGAGGGAGGGAGGGAGGGAGGGAGGGAGGGAGGGAGGGAGGGAGGGAGGGAGGGAGGGAGGGAGGGAGGGAGGGAGGGAGGGAGGGCACTCTCTGATGTGATTAAAGTGGTTTGAGAAGAGAGGGGCAGGGCCACACCTCCAGATGGTGGACGTTTATGAGCTCGGAGAGCCTGCAAGAGGTGATGCCATCGTCTGGGGAGCTGCTAACCACCCTTATTAATGTCACGGAAAGGGTGTGTGTGTGTGTGAGTGTGTAAAAGTGTAAGTGTGTGTGCCACTTTGAGCCTGTCCATGTGCCCGTCCGTGCGTGTGAGTGTTAGTATGAGCACACATGTGCGCTATTCCCTCTCCAGTGATACTGTGTGGATTATGCTAGCCAGCAGTGTGTTTCTGTGTGTGTGTGTGTGTGTGTGTGTGTGTGTGTGTGTGTGGGTGTATGTGTCATGCTGCAGGGTATTTGTTCCAGAGCCTACCTTTGTGTGAGGAATCCACCTGCGTAAGGGGTTAACGCACGCTCCGTCACAATCACACTCAGCAGGAAGAAGGCGAGCACATGATTATCACCCCGCTCCAGGCAGCCATCGTTAATGAAATATACTAGCTCTCTCCCTCTCTCTATCTCTCTTCCTGCCTCTTCCATCCCTTCCTCTCTCCATCTCCATGGGGAACCCAGCCCCTCTCTGCCACGCTCACTAAACACACCAAACAGCCTGCCAGTGTGTCTTTGGCGCCATTATGAGTTATTGTGTGTTCGCGCATGCCTCTGTGTGCGTGTGTGTGTGTGTGTTTGTGAGTATGTGTTTGTGAATGCCTGTGTGTGTGTGTTAACAGATGAAAAGACCCCAGGCATGCTGGGACTGGTGGAAGAGCAAGGCCTCTCTGTATTTGTAGTTTTACTGAGGTAATTACAGCAGTTTTACTGAGGTAATAACTGGAGTCATTTCTCTTTGTTCTGGCCTCCCTCCACTGAGGTTTGGGCTTCATTAATTGGCACCATGAAAGCAACCGGCCAGTTTGGAATGGACAAGAGAGGGGTCCAGGGGTCTGTCTGCTGGAGGGGGGTTAGGGTGGGGGGGGGGGGGCTTAACTTTGCCTAATTAGTGCAGGGGTCGGCTGCCTACACACTGGGTCTCAGTGCCCCTCACGTATTGCATACAAACACACCTTCCCCAGCTTGTTAAGGTCAGGTTTGGAGCAGAAACAGTTCATGTCGCTGGGGAAAGAGGGAGCTTCAAACTCTCTCTGTCCGGCCCCGCCACTAATGAAGGCTTGCTGCTTTGTGGGTGTGTGTGTGTGGCTGTGGGTGTGTGTTTGTTTGTTTATGTTCAAACGGTACTATTGATCTAAGACTTTGGTGAGACAGTAGAAAAGTCTCATTGAATGTAATTAGGGTTCTGTTTCACTGTTCCACAGTGTTTAATAGGGATCTCCAGGTTCCTTTACTGGTAGTAAGGGGGCTCTCCTGGGGTCTGTGTTGGATGTGTGTGTGTGTGCGTGTGTGTCTGAGTGTGTGTGGATGTGTGTGTGTGCCAAGCTAACATGTGTCAGCTCTACGTGAAGCTTCCAGGGATATAGCATGGTTCTCCCAGACTGGCCAGTTCACCCTCCAAAGCCTGCAGGCTAACACAACAAAGCCAGGATGAACAACACCATGAACGCCTGGGTGCTCCTACTTAATCCTCTCAAGTCCACACACACACCCACCCACACACCACACACACACCACACACACACCACACACACTCAAAGGTGGCTTTTTCTGTATCCTGGACAACCTATCTGTATTGGAAACGTGACAGTAGTTAGTTATGACGGTCGTGATATTGCTCTTGTGCGGGTCACCAAAGATGAGGACTGACCAGTCTCTATTGGAGCTGAACCAGGCCCCCCGAGGAGTGCAGCTAGCATCACGTGCTGCTGTGAGGCGGAGCTCCTCCCTCCTGTGGCTCCACCTTCCAGGGCTTGCTGCTGTCTTCTCGTGTGAGTTCTGAGGGAGACATGAGCTGTGAGCTGTGAGGGAGACATGAGCTGTGAGCTGTGAGGGAGACATGCTCTGTGAGCTGTGAGGGGGACATGCTCTGTGGTGCGATTGTTCCTTCTCTCTCAGGGAGGCCAGCATGGTGAGCCCGATCACTGTCCTCACGTAGCTGACGAGCCGCTTCACACAGCCGAAGCATCCTTCTCTCCTCTCGTCGCTCCTCTTCTCCTCATCCAGACGCATTAGCTCTCGGCTCACAATTGGTTTGAGTGCACTGAGTGCATACTTTTCACTCTCTCTCTCTCTCTCTCTCTCTCTCTCTCTCTCTCTCTCTCTCTCTCTCTCTCTCTCTCTCTCTCTCTCTGTCTCTCTGTCGCTGTCCTTCCTTTTCCCCCTTGTCAGAATCAGTAACCTCAGACCCTGATGTTAAACTCCATCCCTTTACCTCAAAGAGACAAGAGAGGATGAGAAAGAGAGAGGCGGAGACAGAGAGTGTCCTAAACCCCGGCCCCCTCACCCCCACCTCTCTCACTCATTCCTAAGGACAGTTTGAGTTCCTCTACAACAGAGTCATGATGTTCAGTGACCTGCGCAGGACTCTGTGCCTTGACATCAAGCTAGATATCAGTGTGTTTTTCCTGTCCAACGGGCGTGTGTGATTCTATCCCCCCCCCGCTGCCTGTGTTCTACTCAGCTGTCGCTGAAGCCGATAGATCTTTTGTTTCATGTCTAGTCTGCGCGCACCGTGTCTTTGTTGAGTCTCAGTGAGACAAGCCAGACTAAACTGAACCAGATGTGTGTTTTGACGTTTCAAACTCATGTACCTCCCTCTCTCTCTCTCTCTCTCTCTCTCCCTCTCTCTTTCTCTCCCCCTCTCCCTCCCCCTCTCCCTCCCCCTCTCTCACCCCCCCCACCCCCCCACCCCCCTCTCCCTCTCAGAAGCCCCCGGCCAGGACTTTGTGACACTGGACTACCGCCTGCGCTACTACCCCAGCATCACCTACGCCGTCATCGGCAGCGCCGTCATCTTTGTCCTGGTGGTGGCGCTGTTGGCCCTGGTGCTGCACCACCAGAGGAAGCGCAGCGTGCTCCTGCCGCGGGGCGTCCGGGGGGGCTCCCTCCACCACCACCACCACCAGCCCCTGCTGCTCTCCCGCCTGGTCATCCTGGACCGCGGCCACGTTCACCCAGCAGGCCCTGGCTCATCCCCGGGCTCGCCTGGCTCGGTTGCCCAGTACAGCGCCGCTGCCCCGGGCCTGCAGCTGTTGTCTGGGACCCTCTACCCCAACGGAATGCCCATGGACTCCCCTCCTTCTTACTCCCAGGCCGTGCTGGACGTCAGGTGAGCTGGGCTTTTGACGGCGTTTGCTGCTTGATAGAAAGGCTGTGTGTGTATGTGTGTTTTGGAAGATTTGGATCTTGCTCGTGTTTGAGTAACACCGCTGTGTTCGTGTGTTCGTCATCTGTCTCCTCTGTGACTCCTCCTCCTTCCTCCAGCCGCCCCCCGTGGTTTGATCTTCCTCCGCCCCCTTACCTCCAGGATGGGGAGCTGCCATCGGAGGGAGAGCTGCCCCAGTACGAGGACCCCACGCACTCCTCATCTCACCCCAGCACGGGGCCTTCTGAGCCCCCCGGAGCCAGAACTGTGGCCCCGGGCCTCCCCCGGCCTAGTCTGAACAACAGAGAGGAGTCAGACCAGCTGTAGTCCCTCTCCCGCTGGGGGGGGGCTGATTGTACATAAGAAACAAAAGGACCAGAGGAACAGGCCCCAGGGGCCGTGCAAAGCTGGAAAGGAGCTACCTTCTCTGGGGTGGCTCGGAGCACCGTCCTGCCTGCTGTGGAACTCACCAGGGACTCTAGAGAGCCCTACTGTACATTCTAGCTATGCTGCAGCACTTCTGGCAGCCAGACAGCCATGATACTCCCTGGAGTGCATCTTGTACGCTGGCGCCACCTGTTGGTGTTTCAACCACATAACCCCTCATAACTGGACATCAATCAGCCAAGCCAGTTATTGTATCTTTTTCAAGGGCGTAGATTTGGTCTCAGACTTGGTGGGGACATCCACCCATCAACCCCCCGCTTAAAATGTGTTACTCTGGCCTTTTATGTATGTATTGTTGGCAGACAGCCCTGGTAAGTTAGCTGTAGGCCTATACCGTTGTCGCCGACACACCCGCTAGCTTGTCTGCGACTGCCAGTGCAAGCAAGCAAAGTATGTGCTTCTTCCCGTGTGTCGCGTGTCAGATAACCCTCCCCCTTCGGGTTTTCAGCCAATCAAATTATGGCATTTCTTGTACTGTCGCGGCCGTCGGAATCGATCCAAATAGCAGCACAATTCGCTAAAATATTGGTGGGGACAATTTTGTCATTTTAAAATGTTGGTGGGGACAAGTACCAAGCGTCCCCCCCTAAATCTACGCCCATGATCTTTTTTTATACACATTTGCTAGTTACAAAACTCAACAGGACCCCCCACCACAAAGACCACAAGTGGACATCATTCCCAAAACATATCCATGTCCTCATCGATCCTGGTCACAGCCTAGACGTTGAGTCTCTGCAGGCTCCACCCATGGTGTTGCATGGTGTTGATCACAGTTCATCACAGTTAGTTTGGTGAGTGTTTTAATGCATATCCAGTGAGGGAGCTGTACAGTAGAACTTGGGGTTAGCGATGGCTGGCCGATTTCCTGTTGAGTCGTGCACAGACAGCAGCTACCGTCGTCATGACGCACACGTCCCGCTTCCCGGTGCCTGCTTCTTCTCACAGAACAACTGGAAATTCTACGTTTTTGCAACAGAGCACTTAAATGGTGTTAATTCACCCCTGTTCATCAAACAAATTAAACATTTGCTTATTCAGAGCAATAGAATGTTTCAGGAAAGAGTCTTTTGAGAAAACAGGAAAAAGTTCTGTCATGTAAAGAAATACCTTTGTGAGGTGCTCGTGATCATCTCACCGAACAATCAGTGTTTGTAAAAATAAACGCCTTTCAATCAATGTCAAAGTCAAATCAAAGGTCAATCATCTAATCAACATCAAGTAAACACAATTTGTCATGTTCAGAATCTAGATTTAGGTCAACTATTCCTATAGATTCCGTTTGGACACCAGACCAATGAACCTTGCTCAACCCTTTAGTATTATTTACAACAGAGCCAATATCAACCAAGGATTCCAGTGTGATGAAGATAATGTTCTTCAAGTATTATGCCGAGCTTCTAAAAATGACCTCTTAAATGTTACAGTGATCTGTTATTTGTTAGTGACTGACATACGTGCCTTGGTTTACACTTGGTCCCTGGTGGTGTCCTGCCAGTCTCAGTCGCAAAGCTTTTCAGTGTTTGAGAAAGACATTAGCCTTGGCTGTACGTATGTGGTTGATACTACTGTTGGTTCCACTTACGACACCTTCTCTATGATGCAGTACAGTTGGACTCCTTAGGTCAGATTCACAGACAGCAGATTCTGATTAAGAATGACCCTCCAGTATGTCTCTTGTCAAACTGGCTTCTTATGTTTGGCTGGATGGATGACCTGATCTGGCCTGGCACACATGACTGTTTGTGACGTTCCAGGGGTTTGTACAATCCTTGGTTGGCAGTGTGTGTAGAACAACCAAACACAACACGTTCATCTGCTGCTCCCCAAATCTGTCCTTAGCATAGCAGGACACTTAGCACAGTTATTCAACCTATCTGAAGGATGTGCTTGTGTGTGTGTGTGTGTGTGTGTGTGCGCGCGCGTGTGTGTGTGCGCGCGTGTGTGTGTGCGCGCGTGTGTGTGTGTGTGCGCGCGTGTGTGTGTGGGTTTGTGTGTGGGTGGGTGGGTGTGCGTGTGTGTGTGTTCCGACGCGTGTGCCTATGGAGGTATTGATCAACTTTCTAATGTTCCTTTCCAAGGCTTTTATGTGACAATGTAAATAGAGCAGAGAGGGACAGTAGAGCCTTTTATTTATAAGCAGAGTAGAGACATGTAGAATTCAAACAGAGAGGAAGATGTGTAACCATGAAACGTATTCTTTTTGATCTTAACTCCCCGTGTATTGTCCCCCACCCAACCAAACAGTGAATAGAAACCAAAGATGTTTGGCGTGTGCATTTGAGGCTCTTTGTGAGATGACGAGATGCTCTTGATAAGCTTTTGCTCTGCAAAGCAACATCAGAAGAACCCCCACAGTGTTGTGCGTCTTTGTATTTAGTACTTCTGTAATGTCAACTTCATCGAAGAAAGCGACTGAAATAAAACAGGAAACCATGTTGGTTTCTAGAAAACTGGACGTTGATTCTCAGGTCAAATATCAGACAGGCCACATGTTGTCCTTTCTCTTTTCAACCATACCTGCTTCATAAAGTGGGTTGGATTACAAAACGATAATTACATTTCTGTTTCATTGCCCGGTTCAGTTGGAATCTGGTCGTGTTTGTATTCATGTGTGGTACCAGTTTTGGTTCATTTACTTTTTCTTTCTGATGAAATGTATTCTGTACATTGATGAAAGTAATATAAAGGTAAAACAGTGACTCAAGTTTCCCTTCCTAAATGTATATTGTAGTTGTAGTTGTCTATATATCCACTAGATGTCAGTCTTTCACCACAATGACATCACCAAATGGAATTAAGAGGGTTTTGAGAGGCACAACTTGGTACTGTGCTGTGTGAATAAAACACATTACAACACGGCAACAACAATTCTGTCATTAATACTTAGTAGTTAAGTGACATAACAGTTACATTTTTTCTTTGTCAGAAAACACGTGTTTCTATGAGATGGCATATTACGTGCTTCTCATCTTCAATATACAACCTGTGTTCACGGCAACTATCTGAGTCACCATCTCTATGCCATTTAGTTGTAGCCACATATGAATAGTCAATGTTATCTATGCATAGAGCACCGCCTCACCATTGTCCCATCACATCAGCAGTAATGGATTCTTTAAACCTAAGAACCCCCCATCTTGCCCTCGTCACCCCAATATCCATGTTCCTCAATGACACATCAGATAACTCCAGATAGCATCTCCAAATTAGTGGGGTCCTCATCCCTGTCCCCAGACCCCCACTTCCCCTCTGCACCTCCCTCTCTCTGCCCCCCACACCTCCCTCTCTCTGCCCCCCGCACCTCCCTCTCTCTGCCCCCCACACCTCCCTCTCTCTGCCCCCCACACCTCCCTCTCTCTGCCCCCCACACCTCCCTCTCTCTGCCCCCCACACCTCCCTCTTTCTGCCCTCTGCACCTCTCTCTCTCTGCCCCCCATACCTACCTCTCTCTGCCCTCTGCACCTCCCTCTCTCTGCCCCACACACCTCCCTCTCTCTGCCCCCCACACCTCCCTCTTTCTGCCCTCTGCACCTCTCTCTCTCTGCCCCCCACACCTCTCTCTCTCTCTGCCCCCCGTACCTCCCTCTCTGCCCTCTGCACCTCCCTCTCTCTGCCCCCATACCTCCCTCTCTCTGCCCTCATTTCAACATCTGGAGGTGGGGGTCCCTTGCCCCAGCCTCACAGATAAATGAGCATATTGGTTATTATAGAGTCTCCAGTCTGAGTAGTATGTTATTGAGTCTCCAGTCTGAGAAAAGGGGAAAGGAGGTGATAAGTGAGAGCGCAGGTCACGTGAAAGATTCACACAGCCCAACAGTAGCAGATGTAGAGGGATTTGTGTGGATGGTGACCTTCACCGGCTTCTCAAGGACGTCGGGCCAAGCCCATAACTGGTGGGCGAGAGGTGGTTTTTATAATCAGCCAACTGCTCACGAAGGCCTCGATGATGAGCATCATGATGATGGTGTGATTGAGACCAATGACAAAGATGTTGAATAGTAGTGATCGTGTTAGTGCAGACACTATGATGATGCCATAGGGATGAGGTTTCTCCCTCGGGTGCTGTTTGATAAGAGTTAGCAGAGCCCTTGGCTGCAGATGAGGCTGGCTCCTGTCCCATTTTGAAGCATTAGCAGGCATGTGTATTCTGGGTACCATAGTCATTATAGGGCGCCCAGTCTGAATTTAATGTCTTCCTGTTATAGTATGGAGAAAAACAACAACGCTTATGTCTAGCATTTCAGGAACAGCATGAACTTCCTCTTGAAAAGGCTTTCACGCTCTCACATGGCTACTTACGCACTCTCTCTCTCTCTCTCTCTCTCTCTCTCTCTCTCTCTCTCTCACTCTCTCTCTCTCTGTCTCTCTCTCTCTCTCTCTCTCTCTCTCTCTCTCTCTCTCTCTCTCACTCTCTCTCTGTCTCTCTCTCTCTCTCATTCTCTCTCTCTCTCCCCCCCACCCCCCTGGTGTCTCTCCCCTCCCACTCAGAAGGAAGGACTTGGCTGTTGTGCCGTGGCTCCAGTGAACTGGAGATAAGACCCAGTGTTTTCTCATGTAAATGGTGTCAGTGCGGCAGGGGAAGGAGGGGCTCATTGTAAGCGCGTCGCGGCTCGGAGGGGCCGAGAGGGCCTCCGCTGAGGACCTTGGGCGAGCGAGGCCCTTATCTGATGAGGAGCAGGGCTCCAGGAGAGGGAGGGAGAGGGATGGAGGGGTGGAGGGGGGGTGGAGGGGTGGGGGTTCCATCGGGAGAAAGGAACAGCTGGCGGAGTCACGCGTGCATCCCCAAAACACACAGAGGCCAGACACACTGACACACTGAGCACGGTGGGAATCGCGTCCGCTAAGACCTCCTCAAACACACAAGGCGTACTGGCTTATTATCAGCCACGCCGCAGTCTGTCTGAGCACACACACACACACACACAGCAGCAGCAGCAGCACTGAAGCCCAAAGTCACACACTACACACAATCCCAAAATCACACACAGCCAGTGCACAAACCCCAAATCTCTCACACACACACATCAGCATCAAGATGAACCGCCTGAATATACACTCACACACCATGATTGCACAAACACATCTACACATTCGTAACTGAAAATGGATGCAGTGAATCACTTTTTGTCTTTTGGTTGATTCTGAGTCAGGAGGAAATAGGCTTCTCTTATCAGCATCAGCCCAGATACAGACTCAGATTGTCAGATTGTACTCAGCATTCAGATTGTTCAAACAATTGATTGAAGTGAACCCCCCCCCCGGAAAAAAACGAACAAACTACGGATTCCCTCTATGTTCTTTAATCTTATTCACGTGTTAATTTACAGACAACTATTGTCACTTACCAGCGGGTCACAGAGCAAGCAGACAGAAAATCGGATTCATAAAACACAACAGTCAGCATCACTCAAATAGCCAGCATACCGATGGAGAATAAGATTCTTCTCATATATATGCATGTATGCGTGTATATGCTTAAGTCAGGGAGGCATTAGCAGCTGAAACAGTAACACTTCCCTGCCTAAGAAAAGGCTGGGTCTGTGGCTCTTGTCCTGCCCATTCAGGCCAGTGTTAAATACACAGCCTAGCAATGCTAATAGCTAATCCCCAGGGTAGCCAAGGAGGCAGGCCACCTTTGTCCTAACCCTCAGAGGATGTCTCTCTCTCTCTCTCTCTCTCTCTCTCTCTCTCTCTCTCTCTCTCTCTCTCTCTCTCTCTCTCTCTCTCTCTCTCTCTCTCTCTCTCTCTCTCTCTCTCTCTCTCTCTCTCTCTCTATCTGGGCACTGGCCGACACCCACCAGCCTGCCTGGGCCACGGCACCCAGCGGGTTGCCAGATTCGGATCCTGCTTTTCCCCCTTTGACCACCAGCAGGTTGCCAGATCCTGGTTCCCAGTTTCTCCTGGGTAGCCTGCCAGTGGGTTGCCAGGTTCGAGGAGTATCTGACGGGTGGACGATTGGCGCTTGTCCCTTGTCTCCCCCACCCCTTCCTCAGCTCTGCTAACGGTCTCTGTGCGGATGTGTGGCGTGTGTCGGCTGTCTGGTGGCAGGGGGTCTGTGTGGACAACAAAGACCCCCGGCCTGGTTGATGGACTGGACCGAAGCTGGTATGAGGTCCCCATACTCCCTCTTTGTGTCAGGACGGGGTCCGAGTCCGCTGGGGGCCGAAGAGATGGAGAGCGAAAGAAAGAGAGCGCGCGCGAGAGAAAGAAACGGAGATGAAGAACCTGAAGGTGCTGCTAGGGATATGAGTGTGTCCCAGAGGACTGGAGAATTCCTCACTGCAAGGTGGAGAGCCGTAAGGGAGGGGGGGAGACAGACGGAGAGACAGAGAGAGAGGGCAGAGGAACCATTGATTTGCTGTGTGGACATTCCACGGTGCAAGGTGCAGAGTTGAGGATACAAATGTGGACCGGGAGGGTAAGCCCCCGGGGATTACGAGTTATTCTTGTTATTTTATAACTATGAATCAAAGAATCGATGAGTACAAAGAGGTGAAGGATGACAGAGACAGAGAAGGAAGACAGAGGAGAAAGATGTTTAGCGTGTGGGTGGTATCGCGGGCTGGCTGGTGGTATAAAATGTGATGATGATGGTTCTAAACTGTTTTTATCCCAGCCCTGGTTCTATACTGTCTGAGGTGAAATATGACCACTTCCTCCCCAGCGCACACCCTCATCTGTCTCCAGCCTCCACCCCCTCCACCCCCCCCTCCACCCCCCCAACACCCCCCAAGGGAGCTGAACTACCCAGAGCACCCAGCACACACACCCTCAGCATTCCAAGGGGCTGGCCTCAGCACTTTGGTCTGGTCGATTCATCTTGATTTGGTACACACCAAATGTTCACACGCACCTATTGAACAGGTCTCCCGAGTGCTGTAGTTAGTATTCATGCGGGGAGACGCGACGACATGACAGCTGCAGATCTTCATCCCCTTCCTCTCCCGTCATGCTTTCAACACCCCCCTCTCACCCACCCCCCACACACACACACACCCACCCCTCCGCCCCCCCCCCCCCCCCACCACCCCCGTCGAGGCCCACAAGTGTCTCTTCTCTTCCACTCGTACCTTCCCTCCATCCTCTACATCCCCCCCCCATCCGACACACACGCTCCCTCACAAGGAGGCCCTCTCTCCAGCCCCCCTACCCCCCCGACACCAGCTCCACCCCCCCCCCCATCCCAGAACGCACTCCCTCACCCCGACACGTCCACTCTCTCTTCCTCCGTACGCCGCCCCCCCCCCCCCCCCCCCCCCCCCCGCGTACTCCGCCCACCGCCCGGGGCCACCCCACGCCTCGCACGTTCCACTCAGACAGGGAGCACGACCATGCACCCCCGCCCCCACCCAACCCCAGCCCCAGACTGGTCCTCTCAGCCCCCCATCCATCATATCAGCCCCCCCCACCCCGCCCCCTCACCGGCCCAGCCTCCACCTCACCACAACACAAAAGCGGGGCCAAAGAAAAGAAAAGGCTAAAGGAGCAGAAGAATACGACCGCTACCATGCAGAACAGTGCCGGCCCGAGGACCGGCTTTTGTCCGGGGGCCCTGCCTCTCCTCGCCTGGTCTCTCCCCAAACACACCCTCTCCCGCTGGGGAACAAGGGACCCAGGGCTGGGGGTGTGGAGCAGGGGGTGTGGTGCTCTCTAAAGAGTACTGCTCTGGGCCTCTCTATGGCCCCTTGGTCACCAGCAGAATCAGTGTGCAGGGGCTGTCAAAGGGAGTCGCCCCAGCCCTCCCCTCCCAGCCCCGGACCTCCCCTCCCAGCCCCTCCCTCAGCGGAGGCTTGGGGGCCATGCCTCTCTGGGCCCTGTGTTTGGTCTGCCAGAGGTGCTTTGCGGAGGAAAACAGGTAAGGAGAGAGAGAGATGAGAGAGAGGAACCAGGAGAGGGTGAGCTCTTTTGTGGAAAGAGTGAAACTTTAAACCCCCCAAAAATGACTATCTCCTTGCCATTACAGTTTACACATACATGGCATGACAGGCAGACAAACCGACAGACCGATGAAGAGAGAGGCAGACGAGATGGAGATTTCAAAAACAGAGAACTAGAGAGGATCACAGATGTAGAGATGAAGAGACAGGGAGAAAGAGTGAGAGATTAATCACATGAATGACTGACATACCTAACTTCCATTAAGTGTCAGCAAAGGCAGGTCCCTTTCCTGTCCATCAGTGGCTGGAGGCAGTGCCTTTGTTTGCTGGGACAGGAGAGGCAAGCCCCTCTTGGTCACGTTCACACCCTCAACTGATCCAGCGCCACTGTCTGGTCTCCATGCCAGTTAGAGACCTGTGCAGCTGGCTGGGGACTAACCAAAAAAGGAGAGGGAGAGGGATTGTGACAGGGAGGGACACGGGGGAAAGGAAAGGGAGAGAATGAGGAAGGGAGAGTGAGATGAAGTGGGCGTGAGGAAGAGAAAGGTTTGGATGGGGAGAGATGAAAGGAGAGAGGGCAAAAGAGTGAGAGGCTGAGGGAATGGAGGAGAAGAGGAGAACACTCTCAACCTGCGTAAACAAGCAGGGAGAAGTAGACGGCGTGAAAAAGGATGAAGAGAGAGATGGAAGGAGGGGAGAATGGACAGATAAAGAGAGAGAGAGGAAAACAGAGCCTGTGTGTGATCGCCCAGACATACAGAGGGTTTGATGAGACCCCAGAGGGGGAGGAGGGGAACAGGAGGAGAGGGGAAGAGGAGGAGAGGAGGAGAGAAGGAGAGGGGAAGAGGAGGAGAGGAGGAGAGAAGGAGAGGGGAAGAGGAGGAGAGGAGGAGAGAAGGAGAGGGGAAGAGGAGGAGAGGAGGAGAGAAGGAGAGGGGAAGAGGAGGAGAGGAGGAGAGAAGGAGAGGGGAAGAGGAGGAGAGGAGGAGAGAAGGAGAGGGGAAGAGGAGGAGAGGAGGAGAGAAGGAGAGGGGAAGAGGAGGAGAGGAGGAGAGAAGGAGAGGGGAAGAGGAGGAGAGGAGGAGAGAAGGAGAGGGGAAGAGGAGGCCGGTGGGACTGGGTTAGGGAGAGGGGGGGGGGGGGGGCTAGATGTTGCAGAGGTATTGTTTATTCAAATTTACGCCAAGCATAACAAGAGCCATAATCTGCGGTTGGGGTGGGGCTGGGAGAAAAGGGCGGTTTCTGTCTAATGAGGGTTGGTTGATTTGGTGCCCTCATCAGGAAACATGACTAGGTGGTGTTACTGGTGCTTGCCCTAAACCACCTGTACAGTGGCAGAACTTTAGCCACCTACTCCTTTAACTTCGGGACTGAGTAAGTCTAAGAAGTATCACAGATCAAATCTGAAACAAAGAAACACTCACGTGTTACCCTCCAACACACACACACACACACACACACACATAGCAACACTGAAAGCACAAAGGCCCACACAGACACACACACACATATAAAAGCAAGCACACCCCCCTGTGGTCAGACAGAGTCCTCTAATGGCACCGTGACTGACCCTGTTCCTGCGCCCATTCAGCATCAGCAACAATAGTCCTGCGACAGCAGAATGGCCGCCTCTGTCACTTTTCTGTTTGTGTGTGTGTGTGTCCAGTCTCCGAGAGCACAGATTGGGATTTTCCCAGGTGAACTTTGCCATACGGTGCCAGGGCTATTAAAGACCATTCTACACCATTCCAAAAAAACTATTCCAAAGTATTCAGTGAGGTTGCAGTCTCCTAGTCCCCCCTTCCCCCTCTCTCACAGTCTTCCCTTATCCCCTCTCTCCCACTCTCCTCATACCCCTCTCTCCCAGTCTCCTCATACCCCTCTCTCCCACTCTCCTCATACCCCTCTCTCCCACTCTCCTCATACCCCACTCTCCCACTCTCCTCATACCCCACTCTCCCACTCTCCTCATACCCCTCTCTCCCACTCTCCTCATACCCCACTCTCCCACTCTCCTCATACCCCACTCTCCCACTCTCCTCATACCCCACTCTCCCACTCTCCTCATACCCCACTCTCCCACTCTCCTCATACCCCACTCTCCCACTCTCCTCATACCCCACTCTCCCAGTCTCCTAGCCCCTGTACCCCGGTCCCCCAGTCCTCCTGTTCCCCACTCTCCCAGTCTCTGAGTCCCCCACTCTCTCAGGCCCCCTGTACCCTATAGTCCCCCACTCTCTCAGGCCCCCTGTACCCTATAGTCCCCCACTCTCTCAGGCCCCCTGTACCCTATAGTCCCCCACTCTCTCAGGCCCCCTGTACCCTATAGTCCCCCACTCTCTCAGGCCCCCTGTACCCTATAGTCCCCCACTCTCTCAGGCCCCCTGTACCCTATAGTCCCCCACTCTCTCAGGCCCCTTGTACCCTATAGTCCCCCACTCTCTCAGGCCCCCTGTACCCTATAGTCCCCCACTCTCTCAGGCCCCCTGTACCCTATAGTCCCCCACTCTCTCAGGCCCCCTGTACCCTATAGTCCCCCACTCTCTCAGGCCCCCTGTACCCTATAGTCCCCCACTCTCTCAGGCCCCCTGTACCCTATAGTCCCCCACTCTCTCAGGCCCCCTGTACCCTATAGTCCCCCACTCTCTCAGGCCCCCTGTACCCTATAGTCCCCCACTCTCTCAGGCCCCCTGTACCCTATAGTCCCCCACTCTCTCAGGCCCCCTGTACCCTATAGTCCCCCACTCTCTCAGGCCCCCTGTACCCTATAGTCCCCCACTCTCTCAGGCCCCCTGTACCCTACAGTCCCCCACTCTCTCAGGCCCCCTGTACCCTATAGTCCCCCACTCTCTCAGGCCCCCTGTACCCTATAGTCCCCCACTCTCTCAGGCCCCTTGTACCCTATAGTCCCCCACTCTCTCAGGCCTCTTGTACCCCCGTCCCTCAGTCCTCCCTGTAGCCCAGTCCCCCAGTAATAAACCCACACAAATGCACATCTAAAGAACACCCAAATAACCTTTGAAATGCAAAATATATATATATATATGTTCGCAATCTGAGTGAAGCCCCCTGGTGGAGGTTGATGGGTAGTGCACCCCAGCCCTGCTGAATGTGGGAGTGGAGTGTGGAGTGGAGTGTGGGTGGAATACGATGCAGTGCTTGGCGTTGCTAGGCAGAGAGCAATGCCCCATGGTGGAGTGTGAGGATGCAGAGATGGGGGGCGGGGGGGGTCAGAGATGGGGTGTGGAGACCCTCAGACTCTGATGGTTATAAATGAACTCTCCTGTCAGAAAGACACCCCTGGCCATCTGTGATACTCGCACACCCTTTCCCAGCATGCTCCCGCACCTTCCCAAAGGCACACACACACACACACATAGAGACGCTCACACAAACGCACACACGCACACACAAAACAAACAAACAAACACACACAAATACCAACACACAGACACAGCAGCAACACTGCCATGCTGATTAAAGATATGCTACGTGTATGGGTTACTTAGAAAGTAGATACCAGACAGAGGCTATGTAGAGGTGGACAGAATCATATTTCACTGATAACAACCTCAAATCTCTAGCTGAGTCAGGCCTTCTGTAGGATGTGGAGAAAGGGGCCAAAACTTTATCTAGGTCTCCCCAAAAAACATGATCTATGGTCTCTTTTAGTCTATTAATCAGTGGGTTTGCCACCCAGCTCCCTCAGGTAAGGAGAACAGGAGCAGACAGAGACCTCTCCGGCTGAGGAGAATAGGGGAGAGGATGAGAGGGTAGGGGAGAGGAGAAGAGAGGATGTGAGGGAAGAGGAGAGGAGGGTGGAGGAGACAAGAGGGAGTGCTGGGGTGCAGGAAGGAGGGAAAAGAGAGGAGAAAGTGGGGAGAAAAGAGGAAAAGGCAGTGGAGGGGGGGCAGGGGGAGAACAATATTTATAGGTTGATAGAGCTGGGCCCATTCATCTCCCCTGACATTGTTTCAACAGATAGCCTTTTGGCTGCTAATATGCAGCAGATAAATAGCAACACAACCAATCCAATCTGGGTTTATTTTAGTTTACAGCGCTCAAAGATAAACATCAGCCGGCCCATATAGGAGCAAGCCTCATGAATCTTCCAACATGAGGGGAAATTAGAAGTCACAGTGACCTTTCGTGGAGTCACCTTACAACGCGCTGAAATGTGTTGGCTGCTTCCTTCAACTCCTCCACTGTAGCCGGGGGAGACCGGTCGCCGGGACAACCTGTGGTGGCACGTTTGGGTTGCGGGCGGACACAAAGCCACGTGTGACATAGTGGCCGTCCCCTTTCACAGCCTGGGGGCCTGTCTCCTGTCCTGAGGAGAAGAGAAGACAGAGAGACACCGGCAGGGAAACAGGCTGGGGAGGAAGAGAGACAGCGAGAGAAATTGTCTGAAAGTGACTTGGAGAAAGGGTGGAGGAAGAAATGGCGCGGGACAGATATATGGAGGGAGGAGAATGGAAACAGGCGCGCGGAGAGAGGGAGAGGGGGGGGAAACAAGAGTCTATCCACGCACGTCCCTCCTCTCCTCCCGTCTCCCAGACAAAGAGGAGACAATTGGGCTGTAAAACGTCCCGAGCCGAATAGACAGACCTGCTGTTACAGTGAGAGGTCAGACTGGAAGGCCTCTGAACTCTTCACCTCCCGGGTGACACTATTAAAACAATAAAATCCTGCTACCAGCAGTGTGTGGTATGTGTGGGTCGGCGTTTTTCCATGTGTCTGTAAGTGTCCCTCTTTGTGCGTGCCTGTGTGTGTGTGCGCGTGTATCAGTGTTTGTGCGAAGTGTGTGTGTTCCAGTTCATCTCTGTCCAGGCTCAAGTAGGTTTCCTCCGGCCCCCCAACAATAGCTGCCCCCCGGGGGTGGGGGCTGCTGTCCTCCTGAGAGATGGAGCGAGGGAAGAGGAGATAGAGGAGGACTCATCCCTTTAATCCCGTGGCTAGAGAGCAGCTCTCCAGTGAAGAGCAGGGAGATGATCAGGGGCTTAGGACACCTCCTCCACAATGGACCAGCAGCCCTGAGAGGGCTCAGAGCAGCAGGATATGACATCAACACCTCATTGGCCAACACACACACGCACGCACTGACTCCCACTTACACTCACACACTCTGGCACAAACACACACGAGACAAGACACACACACACACACAATCTCGCTGACGAGTACCTTTCGTTTTTTCAGCTACTTTGACATACGTAGACCGCGAGTTCGAATAAAGAAATCGTGCACTCGCACACGGAACTTCCTAGAAACCTTCACACCCCAGAATTCCGTCAACTGTCGGTGTTCTTTTGAACATTTGTTCCGGAGAAATGTCTTATTTTCGGTGCCTCTATTCTCTGAATCCCTGTGTGAGGGCATGTCCAATTGTGTTTATCTGCATGTGCTGTGTGGTGTATATGTCTATGTGCGTGCGTGTGCGGGTGTGCGCCTCAGTGAGTGTGGAAGTAGGTGTGTGTGAGTCTGTGGGTGCAGCTAATGAGCAGTGGGCCACCTCTTCAGAGGGGAACCCTGGCTGGCTGTGGGGCTGAAGACGGCTTTATTCTCATGGTAATAACACACTTTGTCCCTCCCTGGATAATCCTGCCTGGGCCTTTGTCCCACCCCAGAGACGAGCCCCACCAGGTCAACCCTGCCTCACACAAACCCACAAAGACCCCAATGCAGCCCCACACTCCTGCGCTCCTCAACACACACACACACATTTACACACACTTACATACACACACACTCATGCAATTACACATTCACACACACATGAGTTATTCTCAATTCCACCACTCTGAGAGGCCGGGGTCATTAAAGCTGACTGCACTTCCCCCCAGCACACACACACACACACACAAACATAGCCAGGCCCATAAACACACTTGTAGTCATGCACGTTCAAACTGAATCAGAACTGTGACACATCGAGCTATGAATCAACAGGTTTTTAAAGCTGCCACACAGCCGAACATAGAGCAGGAAGGCCAGCAACACGACAGAGCGGCTATTCTGCTGCTCTAACTGATAGAACGCCAAGACTAGTCTCTGTGAATCAATCAATCCTCTCTCTCTCTCCCTCTCTCTCTCTCTCTCTCTCTCTCTCTCTCTCTCTCTCTGTCAGGTATAAATAGATGAACATGCTGGAGGCCATGTGCTGCGGGGCTGGCTTGGCATCTCTCACTTTCTCTGTCAAGATGAATCAGGTATGCTGCTTACCTGGAGCGGAGGAGGGGAGGGGAGGGAAGAGAGGACAGGAGAACAGAGCAGAGCTGAAGAGAGGAGAACTGAGGTGAGGTGAGGAGAAGAGAGGAGGGGAGGGGAGGGAAAGAGAGGGGAAGAGAGGAGAACCGAGGTGAGGTGAGGAGAGGAGAGGAGAGGGTGGAGAGGAGAGGGTGGAGAGGAGAGGAGAGGGTGGAGAGGAGAGGAGAGATGAACATTTTGTAAGAGAGAAGATAGAAGAGCGGAGAAGAGACTGTCTGTCGTACAACACAACAGCCGCCCATGGGTCTGCAGCTCAGGATGTTTCAAAAAATAAAACGATTCACAATCGAATAGAACAGAAAAAGAATGGCTTAGATTAGAAGCCTTTCATAACGTGTTAGAATGTGTCCCTGTGTAGGTCTAGGTGGAGATAGACTAACTCCAGCTTTGGCCGTCCTCTGCCTGTGGCTGTGAGGAGATGTGTGTGTATAGGAGGAGGACAGATGAGAGCAGGTCTGTCTGGAGATGAATGTGTTCCTCTGGGTGATTAGCAGGGGGGAGTGACGTGGGGGCGGGGGGTGCAGGGGACTGAGGGCCAGTGTGAAGAGGCAAAGAGAGAGGTTCTGTAATCCTCACTGAGAAATGGGACCCAGCCAAAGACATGTCTGCCTCCAGACAGCGAAGGACATTTCTGCTCCACAAACAAGTCGCACCCACACACACATACGCACACAAAGCATGGATGCATGCACGTACGCACATAGACAAACACACAAACACACACACGCACACATGTGAGTTAAACCCCAATGCTTCTAGTCTCGTAATCCTTATTCTGTATTCTGTGTGAGTCTTGCGAGGGGCTCTGTGGACACTGAGTTGACAGACAGAGAGAGAGAGTGAAAGAGAGACACAGGGAGGGAGGAAAGGAGAGAGAAAAAAAGACAAGGAAAGCAGACAAAAAAGGCTTCCCTCCTCTCTGCTCCCCCAGCCCTCATTGGTCGATGACACTGGGGCTTTTCTTTCCTTTTTGCTAATTGGCCACCCAGGCGTTGACTCGGCGACGCGTTCTTCCTCCAAACACATGTGTCCACTGGTTCTTTACATGCCTAACCCCCCCCCCCCGCCCCCACATACACACCACCGGCACACACACTCTCTCATGGACACACTCACATGCACAAATGCACACCTTTCCTTTACCCAGTTGTTGGCATGGCTATGGGACACCACCGTTAACATGGCAAATAGCCACCCATGTACTATAAGCTGGTGGGCCAACTCATAGTGAGGCATGATCATAGGTCCTGCATCACAACACATCAATATCATTTTTCAAACATACACATCTCCCTCATGACTTTGACTAGGTATGGCTAAACCTTTCTTTTTATAGAATATTTTTGGGGAACATGGCTGTACAATTTTTTTTGCATTGTGTCAGGCAAGGTCTTAACATACAACGCCATGTTCGGAGTCGAACATAGTCAGCACAGCAGCACATGGGCAATTAACAATGCGAGGTCACTCTCCTACACAGCATGAATGTAGTGTGGTGTGTGTAGGTGTGTGTGCGTGTGTGTGTGTGTGTGTGCGTGTGTGTGTGTGTGTGTGTGTGTGTGTGTGTGAATGTGCAGGTGTGTAGGTATGTGTGTGAATGGAGGCGCTCCACTACTCCATCTAGTGCTGCTCATCTGTTGTGGAAAAGGGCAGGAGGAGCTCCCGATGTGGAACCCTGGGATCTGTAGGCCCCGGGGGCCTCACCTTTAGAACGAGCCCCCCCACAATCCTCTGGGCTTGATCGATGACCGCGGGATGATCTCATTATTTCATTAACTAATTAGGGAGTGTCAGAATACGGTCACAAACCCCCCTACCCCCACCCCCCTCCTCCCTGCCTCGCGGAGACAATCTCAAAGGCCTCCGATGATGATTCCGGAAAGAAAAGAGAAAGCAGTGGAGGAAGAGGAGACGAAGGAGGCGGGGAAGACGGGGGGAGGGAGGAGGCAGGAGAGAGGTAATGTGATTGTGGGGAAGGAGGCTCCATATGCCGCCATGGCTGCCGAATTCACCCTGACTGGCTGCAACCAGACTGAGGAGGCCCCTCTCCCCCGTGGAGCTCTCCTCCCCCCACCCCGGCGCGCCCCTGGTCCCACCCCTCTCCCCCAAAACAAGTGCCCCCCCCCCCCCCCCCGCACCCCATCTCCCCTCAGTAAAAGACACCCAGGATCTGCTCGCGGAGGAAGAATAGACGACACAAACAATGAACCGGGAGAGAGTGAGGGGGGGGTGGGGGTGGGGGGTGTCAAGTGACCCGCAGAAAACACTATCAAACATGGCTGGGACCGCCTCACAAAGGCACGGCCTGCTCTTTTCTCTGCAGCCCCACTGGTGCAGCGAGATAAGGGAACTCCTCTCGGCAACGGCTTGGAGAACAGGACCGGCTCAGCTCGAGGGACATTCAGACCTCATGTGAACACCCCCCCCTCCCCAACCCCACACACACACCCTCGTAGATTACGCCTTGTGTGTTTTCGAAGACTGCTCGGTGTCGGTTATAAAGCGACACTTTGTTAGACAAGTTAGCTTCGTTGCTGCTGCTCTTCCCCTGCTATTGAGAGACGTTTGATCCAGGAATCAGATTAGCAGGTCTGGGCTTAGCCTCACTGAGGCCCCTGTTACTGCCCACAGACTGCTCTGTCAAATACATACTGCTGCCTGGCTTCTCCAAAGCTAACACCACAATAGAACTAAATACCGTAGTTCTAAACTGACATATTTATGCTAGCATGGCTGTACTAACATCTATATTACAGTAACTTATCTATGCTAATTACTTAATACTAACATCTATACCAAGATCTCTGTACTAACATCTACACTAACATTTCTAATCCAACATCTCTGAACTAACATGTCTGTACTGATATCTATACTAGCATGCCTATACTAACATCTAAACTAAGATCCCTGTGCTAACATCTCTATACTAACATATCTATTTGAATGAAAGAAAAGCTTTGTGTTAGATTAAATTATTGGGCTATTAGCTAAGCGAAAGTTTCCTCAATGTAATTGATGTGATAGATGCTGGTATTGAAGCTGATGCCTACCCCAGGCCATGTTAACATTGCTGAACTGAATCACCTGGAGGAACCAAAATTGATGAGGAGGACTTGAGTTTTACTGTCATCCTGGAGACTGGATCAAAACACTGGGTCCACAGCCCCAGGTCAGAGTAGGAGCCAGTGAAGCAAAGTCAGTCAAGGTGAGACGCCTCTCTTGTGCCCGTCCCTGCCAAGTAACTGTCATTCGCCTCAACCCTCTGCTTGTATCCTCAGTCCTTCTCTCTTCCCCTTTATTCATCCCTCCTTCATCCTCTGCCCCACTCTTACCTCACCCCTTCATTCCTTACTCATCCTGCATGTACGTGCGTGGGTATACAGGTGTGTGTGTGTGTGTCTGGCCGCCAGCCAAACACAGGGCTTTTTCATGTGAGCATTAGAGTGTCATTTGGCTGTAAATCAGCATGTCTCATTAAGGGTTCATCCGAAACCATGCTGTCTGTGTCTGCCTGGGGCCTTGCTCTCCTGGGTGAATCTCGTGGCGCACTGGTGGAAGACTCTAGAAACGTCCACCTCACTGTCAATCTGTGTCGCTGTCTCTTTCTTTGTCTCCGCCCTGCATCCCTTTTGGTTCTCTCTCTCTCTCTCTCTCTCTCTCTCTCTCTCTCTCTCTCTCTCTCTCTCTCTCTCTCTCTATCTCTCTCTCTCTCTCTCTCTCTCTCTCTCTCTCTCTCTCTCTCTCTCTCTCTCTCTCTCTCTCTCTCTCTCTCTCTCTCATGGGCCATGGTCACAGTTCATTTTGAAGCGAGTGACCGTTAGCAGGGGAGTCCCAGCCCCACCAAGGCCTTATCTCAACGCTTGGTCCAGAAGGGCTTTTACTGGGGAGTTGTGCTGCTCAAATATGCACTATTTGCACAGCGTACAACTTCCCAGTCACTGAGGATTAAGCAAACAATACAGCACCCCCCACAAGGCCCCCTCCGTCAAAACCTCCACCCAAATTAGTCTTTCTTTGGCCGGTTATAAAGACTTGTGTATGAATGAGGGCCTCTGTAAGTCTGCAGAAGATAACACACTCAAACTCACACTCACACACATTGTCAGGGGCGAACCAACACAAGGCATTCTGTCCCCCTCCGATCTGATTGGCTGTCATAGTTTGTCTTCAGCAACTGTGTCTGCCATTGGTCGATGAGAGATAACTGGGGCCGGGGCTTGTTTTACACCTGTCGTTGTTTTGTTGATGTTGTTTGTGTGCTTGTGTGTGTCTGTGTGTGTGTTTGTGATTGTGTGTATGGTGTTTGCACGTGCTTGAGTTTGTCGTCCACCCAGCACATGCGTGTGTGGAAGGACAGAGAAGAGAGTGAAAGTTGCTGCAGTGGGGTGGTTGGTGTGGGAGTGACAGCCTGCCAGATTGGCACAGCGCTCCACGCAAAATCCATAGAGGGAGAAGAAAAAAACAAGATCACTTGACTCACACTCCCTATAAAGAGTACATAAACCCAAATCTTGGAATATAAATACCAGGGAAATTCTTTTGACCTTTGTAGGGCAGATGACCGTGTCTGGTGGGTTTGGAACTGGGTCACTCAAGAGGTGTGTGGAGAGGAACTGTTGATTTATGGTGGAAATCTTTAACAGCCAAACAAGGCTGCATAGAAGCCTTAAGCAAATTCCTCCCAGTGAAATCCAATGAAAACATTCATCTATCTAATAAAGGTACGACAGGAGACAAATTCCTGGTTTTGTAACAATGTCAGAACATTAGTCATCTTAACTGACTTGTTCAATGCGCTAACGAAATGTGTGATTTGTATGTATTTTTTTACCTGAAGCTCTTTTGATTATATTCTAGTCTGTTCTGTTCTATTTCACCTCGTGTTGTGTCAATTCTGTAAGTTCATATCGGGGTCTGTGGTCATCGCTAATGTTTTCTGGGCGTGTTGTCGTAGTGGATGGGAGTGGCTGTTGGGTTTAGATGCTGGCGTGGGTGGGTGGGTGTGGAGGGCGATTTTGCAGAGGCGAAAGGATAAGGGTCTGCTGTTGGGTTAGACAGTTGAGTTTGTCGGAAGGGGTACGGTGGGGGGGGGTGTTGGGGTGGGGGGTGGGGGTGGTGGGGGGTGTTGGGGTGGGGGGGGTGGGGGGTGGGGGGGGCTGGGAGGAGGGGGGTGGCTGGAAGGAGGGGGGTGGCTGGGAGGAGGGGGGGGGGGGGGCTGGGAGGAGGGTTCTGGGAGGAGGGGGGGGCTGGGAGGAGGGTTCTGGGAGGAGGGGGGGGCTGGGAGGAGGGTTCTGGGAGGAGGGTTCCGGGGCGAGAGAGGTAGCACGCCGGCTGCAGGAATGTTTAATTAAGTTGTGGAAGGAGCAATTCTGTGTTCTAGATGGCTCTTCAGCTGAAAAGAAGGATTAACACAGACCACAGCTTGGCCAGCGACTGGAGAAGCCTCATTACTGGAGGATGGAGAGAGGGAGACAAAGTGAGAGAAAACGAGTGAGAGGAAG